>NC_030825.1:59229790-59529567 GCF_001704415.2 Capra hircus | reverse complement strand
AAATTAGAAATGAAATGGAAGATCACATACAGACAACACAGAAATACAAAGGATCTAAGAGACTACTACAGCAGTTGTATGCATAAAATGCAAACGTGGAAGAATTGGGGACAAATCTTGAAAATACAATTTTCCAAAACTGAGCAAAGAAAATAGCACACTCTTACAGACCCTCACAAGCCGGAATTGAAACTGTAATTCAGAAATCTCCAGCAAACAAAAGCCCAGGTCCAGACAGCTTCACAGCTGAATTCTACAAAAATTTCGAGAAGATGCTAACACCTATCTCCTCAACTTCTTACCCAGAACACTTTGCCAGAGGAAGGTAAACTTCCAAAATCATTCTATGAGGCCACCATCACCCTAATACCAAAACTGACGAAAGATGTCACAAAAAAAGAAATCTACAGGCAATATCACTGATGAACATAGTGCAAAATCCTCAACAAAATCTAGCAATCGAATCCAACAACAATTAAAAGATCATACACCATGACCAAGTGGGCTTATCCAGTGATGCAAGGATTCTCAATATATCCGCAAATCAATCAATTAATTCACCACATTAAAAATTTGAAAAATAAAAACCATATGAATTATCTCCAATAGATGGCAGGAAGGCTCTTGACAAAATTCAACATCCATTTATGATAAAAACTTCTCCAGAAAGCAGGAAATAAAGGACATACCTCAACATAATAAAAGCTATAAGTATGCAAACCACAGCAAACATTATCCTCAATGGTGGCAAAAATAAAGATTCCCTAAAGTCAGACAAGACAAGGTGTCCCACTTGCACCGCTTACATCAAACCATAGATTCTGGTAAGTCTGGCCACAGCAATCAGAGCAGAAAAAGAAATAAAGGAATCCAAATGGAAAAAAAGAAGTTAAAACTCTCATCTGCTTTGCAGAGTGACATTGATCTTACATGGAAACGCCTAAAGACTCCACCAGAAAAATACTAGAGCTCATCCAATGAATATAGTATAAGTTGCAGGATATAAAAATCAACACACTAGAAATCCTTGCTTCCTATACACGAATAATAGAAAGTTAGAAAAAGAAAGTTAAGGAAAACAATTCCATTCACCATTGCAACGAAAAGATAAATACCTAGAATATATCTACCTAAAGAAACTAAGAGACCTATTATACTATTCTATAAAACACTGATGAAAGAAATCAAGGAGGACACTAATAGATGAGAGAAATATACCATGTTCGTGGATCGGAAGAATCAAGAGTTAGTGAAAATGAGTATACTACCCAATAGCAAGTTACAAATTCATGCAAAAATCCCTATCAATTACCAGCCACATTTTTCACATAACTAAAAAATAATTTTCAAGATTTGTTGGAAAATACAAAAAACCTCGATAGCCAAAGCAATCTTGAGAAAGAAGAATGGAAACTGGAGGAATATCTTGCCGACTTCAGGCTCTACTACAAAGCCGACATCATCAGACGAGTTGGTACCTGCCACAAAGACAACTATAGATCATGCGGAACAAAAATAGAAAGCAGAATAAATCCACACACATATGAACCTTACTTTGACAAAGGAGGCAGAATATACAATGCGAGTCAAAGACAATCTCTTTAACAAGTGGTGCTGGGAAAACTGGTCAACCACTTGTAAAAGAATGAAACTAGATCACTTTCTAAACCGCACACAAAAATAAACTCAAAATGAATTAAAGATCTAAATGTAAATCAGAATATAAAAACTCTCTAGAGGAAAAAGCCAAAACTCTCCGACATAAATCACAGCAGGAATCTCTATTGATCCACCTCCAGAATCCTGGAAATGAAAAGCAAAATAAACAAATGCGGATTAATTAAATTAAAGGCTTCGCACGAACAAAGGAAAAATATAAGCAAGTGTGAAAAGACAGCCTTCTGATGGGAGAAAATAATAGGCAAATAAGCAACTGACAAACAACCAATCTTCAGAAATATACAAGAACTTATGCAGCTCAATTTCCAGAAATAAATGACCAATTCAAAAAATGGGCCAAAGAACTAAATAACATTCTCAAGAAAAAAAAAAAAGAGGAAAAAGAACAAGGGACATACGGATGGCCTGACACAAACACATGAAAAGATTGCTCAACTATCACTCATTAATGTAGAGGAAATGCCAAATCAAAACCACAATGACCAGTTGGTACCACTTCACACCAGTCAGAAATGTTTCTGCCCGCACTCCCAAAAATCTGCTAGCTTAAAAATGCGTGGGAGTGGTGTGTGTGTGAGACAAAGGCGAGACCCTCCTCCACTGTTCTGGCGTGGGACATGCGAAACTGAGGTAGGCCAGCTCACTATGGAGAAAGTGTGAGATTCCTTTAAAAAATTGCAGATAGAACTACCTTACTGACGCAGCAATCCCACTCTGGCATACACACGAGGAAACCAGAATGAAAGAGACACATGTACCCCCTAAATGTTCATTGCAGCACTGTTGTATAATAGCCAGGACATGGAAACAACCTAGATGTCCATCAGCAGATGAATGGATAAGAATTGTGGTACATTACACAATGGAGTATCACTTCCAGCCGTTAAAAAGAATTCATTTGAATCAGTTCTGATGAGATGGATGAAACTGGAGCGATTATACAGAGTGAAGTAAGCCAGAAAGAAAACACCAATACAGCATACTAACAATATATATGGAATTTAGGAAGATCGCAATGAACGACCTGTATGCAAGACAGAAAAAAGACACAGATGTGTATAACGGACTTTTGGACTCAGAGGGAGAGGGAGAGGTGGGATGATTTGGGAGAATGGCATTCTATCATGTATACTATCATGTAAGAATTGAATCGCCAGTCTATGTCTGACGCAGGATACAGCATGCTTGGGGCTGGTGCATGGGATGACCCAGAGAGATGTTATGGGGAGGGAGGTGGGAGGGGGGTTCTGTTGGGAACGCATGTAAGAACTAAAGATTTTAAAATTTAAAAAATAAAAAACTAAAAAAAAAAAAAAAAGAAGAAGTCTGAGCAGAGAAAAACTGATGCTTTTGGATTGTGGTGCTGGAGATCAATCTTGAGAGTCCCTTGGAGAACAAGGAGATCAAACCAGTCAATCCAAAGGAGACCAACCATGGATATTCATTGGAAGGACTGATGCTGAAGCTGAGGCTCCAATACTTTGGCCACATGATGCAAATATTGGACGTATTGGAAAAGACCTCAAGGCTGGGAAAGATTGAAGGCAGGAGGAAAATGGAATGATAGAAGATGACACGGTTAGCCGGCATCTCCAACTCAACGGACATCAGTTTGATCAAACTCCAGGAGATGGTGAAAGACAGGGAAGCCTGGCATGCTGTGGTCCACGAGGTTGCAATGAGTGAGTCATGACTGAGCGACTAAACAGCAACAACACATCACTGATAGGGCATAGACTGAGAATTTGTGGAGTGTGAGTCTGGTTTTTTCCCAGGCAGACAGGGGGCTGAGCAGGGGTCTTAAATCAGTGATAATGAGGAAGGGTAGCTTTTGGCAGTAAGCCTTTTCCTGGAAGTGAAGTGGGAGAATTTTTTAATCTTTGCTCTTTTCCATAATTACAGGATCCGAAGCTTCAACTCTGTCATCAGAAGCTATAATACCAAGAAAAGTCAAAGAAGATAAATATACATGTAATAGTTAAAAAATGGAAACTTAGGAATATTAACCCAATAATAATAAAAAAGAACAACAAAGGCCTGAGAACCTCAGTGTATGTACCTTAGAACGTCAGTGAGGGGCCCTGTGTGTTCCTTTGGGCTGTGTTGTGTCTGGTTCCTGTCACATCTTAGACACATCAGTATGTGTTGAAAAGACGTTCCTCTGAATCAACAAGTCAGGGGTCTGGGTTGAACCAGAACCCAGAGGTTATACAGAAGCCAAAATCTTGGCTCTCTGCACAAATGCCAAACTGAAATACTTGAAATACAAACACAGAGTTATGGAGGAGTAAGAGTGGCTTTCTATATGTGTGAGGATAAAAGGGAACACTTCAGGCCCCGTCCTTGGTGAGTAGGGAAAGGTTATATCGTCTGCTAGGGATATATGCTAAGCATCAAGGCAGTAACAGTCTTGTATTCTTGTTTCCTCTGCAAAGTTGTAAAAGGATGGGGTTGGTGACAAGATGAAGTTTTGTTCAGGTCTTAGGTGGTCTGGTCTCCTAATCAGTGCAGTGGTAAAGAACGCACCTGCAAGTACAGGAGACTTGGGTTCGATTCCTGAGTCAGGAAGATGCCCTAGAGGAAGAAATGGCAACCCATTTTGTGTCCATTGGGTCAAAAAGAGTTGGAACGATTGAACCAGTGTGAGCATCCTCTTTGATCAGGCAACTGTTCTGCCCTTTGGAACTCACGGAAGGTCAAAGAGGCTGCAGTCCTGTCTATAAGAAATGGGAACCAAAAAGGCCTCTGTGCCTGGGAGTGCCACAGGCCCTGCTCTGCAGCCTCAACACTAGGAAAAATATTTTCCATTTTGCCATTTCTCCGGTGATCATGGAAAAAAAAGTCCTTTGCACAGCATCCTGGGATATTATGTGTATGATTAGGACCAGTAATGAACATCTACATTATACTGATATAACTAAATTATCCCCTCATCTCCTCTTTTACCAGCCTGTTGCTCTGGTGGAAGAAACAGCTGCTGAGAATAAGCCTTTCTCCCATTAATAAAAGTGAAAAAAGCCAGTCAGTCTTCTCTGTGCCCTGGGAAAGCAAGCTGCATGTTAATTGTCCACGTTCCCAGATGCAGACATACACATGGATGTTGGAAAGATGTGGTATTACCTTAAAACGGTTTGGCCCAGACACCTGGGGTCAGTCTTCACCAAATTCCAAGAGGAGATGTACTGAGGATTTAACACATATGAAGTAGTAAACACAAACTGAACTGAATTATCCAAGAAATACTCAACATTATTGGGGAAACAAAATTAATCACCAAAGTGAATGGGCCTGGAAATGATCATACTGAGAAGGTAACGTGCAGGAAGGTCAGGGTCCCCAAATGGAGGATATGGGCTGCAAGTGTCAATGTTTTTTATCTTTCTCTAAGCGGCAGAAGGAGGAAACAAACTGCAAGTGTCCAGGTATTTCCTCCTTTTCTATTCAAAATTTTAATCTTGAAAAGGAGGTTTCTCTTAAAATACTGTGTTGCTATGATGACACCTGGTTCCACCTGAACTTTTCTCAAACCTTGAGCTAACCAATGCGTTTTTCTTATGAAATGTTTTTATTAAGCTATGTTAATGAACTATGTATTTACCCTAGACTCTTCAAGTTGGTTTGCTAAAGAGACTCAGAACCGATAGTGGCTCAACAAACCAAGTATGTTTGTACTCATACAGTTGTTCTCCTAATCCATGTTAATGAAACTATTTGACTGGAAACCTGCCTTTCTAAAAGATTCAAGTCAATCGTTTTATGGCCCAGGACAACTCACCTTGTGCCAATGTTATCTCAAAATTGCATGTTGTGGGTGAGGGGCCTGGTGCCAATCTCTGAGTTTTGAGACATTTCCTTTCTCCAATTAGCAGGCCTGCTAGTAGCTATATAACATTTCCGCTAAAGACTAGTAGGGGGGCACTCTTTCTGTCCCCTTCTGATGTCTATGTCAGAAACTTTGGTCTCTTTTATACTTTAATAAAACTTTATTACACAAAAAGTTCTGAGTGCTCAAACCTCATCATTGGCCCTGGATTGAATTCCTCTCCTCCGGATGCCAAGAATCCCGGAGTCTTTCATGGCTCAGCAACAACCTTTCAATATTAAGTGAATAAGTCAGAAAAGGGGATGACAGAAGATGAGATGGCTGGATGGCATCACCAACTCGATGGACATGAGTTTGAGTAGCCTCTGGGAGTTGGTGATGGACAGGGAGGCCTGGCATGCTATGATTCATGGGTCACAAAGAGTTGGACACAACTGAGCAACTGAACTGAACTGAAGTCAGAGAAACACAAAGATTAGACAGCACTTATATTTGGAATCTGAAAAAAGATACCAATGAACTCATTTACAAAACAGAAACATCCGATTGTATAGCATAGGGAGCTCTGCTCAATGTTATGTGGCAGCCTCGATGGGACAGGGGTTTGGGGAGAATGGATACATGCATATGTGGTGGCTGAGTCCCTCGACTGTCATTTATCCCGATCCCTTAAAAGATCTGAATCCTCTTGGGACCTGGTAGTACCCTACACCCAAACACACTTCACCCCCTAGTATAAATCCACCTCACTCCACCTCATCTTTGTGCTTTTATTAAAATTTGAAAGAAGTGGAGTAGGTTCACAATGTTGTGTTAGTATCAGGCACAGAGCAAATTGAATCAGTTATATTTTAAAAATTATTATTATTATTTATTGCCACATAAATTACATTTCTACATTTTTCTTCCTGTATGAACTGCCTGATGGCAATTTAGGCATGACTGTGCACTAAAATGTTTGTTCCAATGGTTATATTTGTAAGGTTTCTCTCCAGTATGAATTCTCCAATGAACTACAAGCCTTGCATTTACACTAAAGGCCTTGCCACATAGATCACATTTATATGGTTTCTCTTTAGGATGCCTTCTCCAATGAATTACAAGTATTGACTTTTGAGTATAACCACGGCCACATACTTCACATGTATATGGTTTCTCTCCAGTAGAACTCTCCAATGAACTACAAGCCTTACATTTATACTAAAGGCCTTGCCACACACATCACATTTATATGGTTTCTCTCCGGTATGAACTCTCCAATGAACTACAAGCCTTGCATTTACACTAAAGGCCTTGCCACAAATATCACATACATTTAAATGGCTTCTCTCTGGTATGAATTCTCCCATGAATTACAAGTTTTGACTTTTGAGTATAGCCATGGCCACATACTTCACATGTATATGGTTTCTCTCCAGTAGAACTCTCCGATGAACTACAAGCCTTACATTTACACTAAAGGCCTTGCCACACACATCACATTTATATGGTTTCTCTCCAGTATGAACTCTCCAATGAACTACAAGCCTTTCATTTACACTAAAGGCCTTGCCACATACATCACATTTATATGGTTTCTCTCCGGTATGAACTCTCCAATGAATTCCAAGGTGTGACTTTCGAGTAAAGCCATGGCCACATACTTCACATGTATACAGTTTCTCTCCAGTATGAAGGGTCTGATGAACTGTGTGCCTCACTTTTCGACTAAAGCCCTTTCCACACAGATCACATTTACATGGTTTCTCTCCAGTATGAACTCGCCGATGATGCTGAAGCTGTGTATGCTGTTTAAAGCAGTGGCCACATCTATCACATTTATATGGTTTTTCTCCAGTATGATTTCTTTGACAAACTATAAGGGTTGATTTATCATTAAAAGCCTTACAACATGTTACATTTATATGCTTTTCTTCCTGTATGGATTCTTTGATGTCTAGTGAGTTCTGCTGCTGCTGCTGCTGCTGCTAAGTTGCTTCAGTCATGTCCGAATCTGTGCGACCCCATAAACAGCAGCCCACCAGGCTCAGCTGTCCCTGGGATTCTCCAAGCAAGAACACTGGAGTGGGTGGCCATTTCCTTCTACAATGCATGAAAGTGAAAAGTGAAAGTGAAGTCACTGAGTCGTTTCCAATTCTCAGTGACCCCTTGGACTGCAGCCTACCAGGCTCCTCTGTCCATGGGATTTTCCAGACAAGAGTACTGGAGTGGGGTGCCATTGCATTCTCTGAGTGAGTTCTGAGTCCTGAAGAAAAGTTATGTTACACTCATTATAACTGTAAGTATTTTTCTTGTGTGCTTCCTGGTCTGGTACCAGTTCTGAGGGATGTATAACAGCATTCTCTTGTTTATGAGAATTGCCTTTACAGACACTACGAGTTCTCTGAGGTGGTAAACCTGAGGCGCTACTGTTGTTATTCACCACAACCTGACTACATTCAGAAACTGTCCCTTGAGATTCAAGTATCTGCAACTGATCCTGAAAGCTTGATCCATGCTTTTCAACAGGCTTATTTCCTGCATCACTTCTACTATCATGATCTCTTCTATTGGTGAGATTTTTGTTGTGGGATATAGAGGTTTCTCTGTCATTTCTTTCATCATCTGTCCACAGAGACTCAAAATCATGCGTATTTTTCTGTATCTTTCTGAGGAAATAATCTTCGATTTCATGGCTTTCTGCTCTTCCAAACACCACTCTTTGAAAAATTTCTTCTTTACCACTGTCTCCTTTGCCTGTAACTTCTTGATCATACGTATTTGAGACACATCTATGAAATATAAAAACCATATGCATTCTATCAACTACAATGCATAAATAAACAGTTTCATGCTGAATACATGGTAAGCCATATCCATGCCAAACAGAATTACGCATCTTCCCAATGATTACCTTAAAAATGTTTGAAACACTAAACTAGAAAAAAAAATAGAACTCTTTAAAAGTCAAAGAGTAATCACATGTAATCCAAATTAATTTTAGGGTAGCCTAGCTTCAAAGATACAGTCAGAACATATTAATTTTTCCAAACTCATGTCAGTTCTTAAAGAAAAGGGTATTTTTGCACCATGACTTCTAAACTCATTCTACTTGGTAGTAAACACACTGCTGTCTCATAACTGAGGAGAAAATATGGCATATTGTACACACTTTAGGCATACTTATACATAAGTAAATGGTAAGAACAGATAGGGCTACATAGGTGACTTGGTAGTAAAGAATTAGCCTGCCACTGCAGGAGACATAGGATAGGGAGCTTCAATCCCTAGGTGGGGGAGATCCCCTGGAGGAGGAAATGGCAGTCACCGAACCATTTTTGCCTGAAAAAAATTCCATGGATAAGGAGCTTAGCAGGCTACTGTCCATGAGATCACAAAGAGTCAGACAGAATGATCAACTGAACAAGCATTCATTAACAGGCAATACACTGCAATGGTAAATAATCCCAAAGAAGCACTAGTGTGAATAATGGAAAACATAAATAGCAGGTGATAACTGTTCAGGAAATTCCCTAAAATAATGGGGAAAAAAAGAAAACTTTTCTAAATACCTCTTATAAATCGATCAGTAGACAGACGTATAGGCATTTTATGACATTGACAAGTTGCTCATGTCAGTTACATTGTGTAATACATAAAGACCATCATCTTTAAATAACAAAATATTAATAAATCAAACATTCTCGACTTGAAGAACAGTCATTCGGAACAGCAATTCCCTATTTATACAGTAACTTTAACTTACTCAGTTCATTGGTTCCAAGATACATGTCAAGGAATAAGCTTCGGGGCCTCCCTTCTGGCTCAGAGGTAAAGAATCCACCTGGTAATTAACGCACAAGAGTTTCATTCCTCATCTGGGAAGTTCCTTCATACCTTGGGAGCAACTAAGCTTGTAGGCCACAACTCCGTGGTCCAGAGTTTGGGAGTCACAACTACTGTGCACAGGCATAGAGCCAACGCACTATAACAAGAGAAGGCATGAGAATGAGAAGTCTGTGCACTGCAAGTAGAGAGTAGCCCTTGCCTGCCACAAGTAACGAAAAGCCTCTGAAGCAACAAAGACCCAGTGCAACCAAAAAGAAAATACATTTTAAAAATGTAATGTATTGGCATGAAGAAAACCAATATTATTTGAAAACCTATTAACCAGAGTCAGAGACAACTCTCATAAAAGTGAAAAGTAACATAAAAACATACAAGATGTAAAGTAAACAAAGAGATGTCACAATAAGCAAGACAGGAAGTAAATATACTCTTAAAGCAATTTGCCTCAAAGTAATCTTTGAGGCAAATTCCCTGGTGGTCCAGTTGTTAGGACTATGCACATACACTAGAGGGAGCACAGATTCCATCCAGGAATGGGGAACTAACATAACCTGCCACATGGCGCAGTGAAAAAGACAAAAAACAGTAACTTCTGACCTTTTCTGTAAAACAGGCATCATTCTATGCCACCTAACAGCACTAATTACCTCAATATTACAAATAAAGGTAGTGGATTCACAGGGTTCCTGTACACAACTCCAGGGAACATGAAAGTAAATGACCAAAAGCAGGACTGAAACCAAGACTTACAGATTCATACATGCTCTGAACCATCAGGGCCCACTTGGGCACAACAGAGGACAAAAAGTTACAATCAACTCCAGGAGTGTAAAAAGGAGACTTCAGATCAGACACAAGAACTGACCTGTGTAATTGTGTTACTCAGCCATCCCTCTTGGAAATCGTTTCCAAGGCACCAACAAGATATCAATTCAGGTCCTGTCTAAAAGAGGACCTCATTCAATATCCACTGTCCTTACAGGTTTCCTGAGTAACAATCACAGAAGATCCAAACCACATTCCTGTTACACACACCCCTGAAGGATGTGGCAAAAGTAGTAACAAGAACAGCTGAGGGCTCTGAACAGAAAGACAGGTTGAAGGCAGCTCTGTGTAGGATCTGAGACACCAAATGCAATTGAAGAGCTGCCAGTCTTTCCCTTCTTCCAGTGAGGTCTCCCAAGCGCAGCAAACAGGAAGAGAACCAGGCTGGTACTGAAATAATCCCTGGAGGTGTCAGCACTGTTCTACATGGACCAAAAAGGAGGCATCTGATGGAATCCAACACAGAAGGGGGACAAAGAGGAAACAGGTCCCTTTGAAACACCTCATCACATGCTTCCCATAGTCAAGCAACAACACTGACAGGAGTCAAATGACAGATTGTTACAGATCATATAAAGACTTTGCCTTTTGGGACCTCTTTTCTTGGAGGTCCACTTTGCATAAAAATTTTTTTCTAATTATATCATTTTTTTCATTTAGAAACAGCCACCTGTAAGTCAGACCTACTTTCTTTCTCCCTAATAAAATGTAATTTTCTGGTAGGAGACTGATGGGCTCCATGTTAAATGTCATGAATGTGTCATCTTCCCCTTTGCATTCCCTGAGATAAAGAGATACATGGGCTCCAGTTGAGGAATTTACACCCAACAAAAAAAGGGTAAATACACAGTCATTCTCTAATCTCAGGGAATAATTATGGCAAGGACAAAGAAAGGAAAAAACCCTGTTTGTTAAGGGAGACACTACACATGCTCAGAAAGGCTGCTTGGAGTCAAAATTCACAGGATAATTCCAGGCCATAATGAGTCCTGCTCCTCCCAGAAGCCTTCACTTTGATATCCAACTTGGCTAAGGTGTGCATGTGCACTCCAGGGAGGGGCCTGAGACAAATTAGCCAGGGCAAATAAACAAGGTGACTGGTCTGAGGGAAGATGAAGACCCGGAAAACTGCCCCTTTGTAAAGAATTTACACTTTCCAAAGGCGTCTCTCTCTCTCTCTGAGGTTGCCCTTGTGCCTTGCCACATGTACTTTTCCTTTCAATAAACCTTGTCCTTTACTCTTTATCATCTGCCTCATCATCTGAATTTGTTCTTGACTAGGCAGGCCCAACTAGGGACCTTAGCCCTAAATGTTGGCTCCTGTGGTCTAGGGAAATTAAGAACTTGCTTCCAGCTTCCGCTTGCTCCCATTGACTGTTACGAGCACCCCAAATCAATGTCATTGCTCATACCTTTTGTTACTAAAACCACAGATCTTACTTTCCTTAAACAACCATGAACTGTCCTTTATATTAGCACTTTGTAGAATGCTGATCATAAATTGCCGGGAGCCAGCATGAGGAACCCCGCCCATTGCAAATGTCATGAGGAAGGAGGCTTGGCATATGCAAAGGCAGGATCGAGCCTCATGGGTCCCCCTGGAAATTCTCAAGCATCTACCCCCAAAACCAGAGTCTGCCTGCTTTACTGTGTTATGCTTTCCCCCTGCTCTTCTGACATTAACAGGGGGCTGTCCCCTCACCACCTTTTTCTGGAAAAAGTTAATTTAGAGCTTTTAGATAATAAGTCTCCTGGGCATAATAAGAGTGTTTCAATCCAAAAACCCCTCTGATGGCTTTCTAGCCTGCCTGCCAGACTCTTACAGCTGCGCATGTGATTGTTTGCAGCCTCCCGACTGCGAGAGGCACAGGAAGCTTAAAACATCCTAGGAATGTAGGGGCTTCCAAGGATTCAAAATCATTAGAATAGGACTGATTAAGGGTTTCATTTGCTGAGCCAATACTTGCTGCCAAGTTTCCATATCTTTTATTTGTAGATATAGTTGGTATATAGAAAAAACAGGTAGTAGCCCTGGTATTAGCAACATTAGATCTTTGAGTTAAGTACTTTCTTTGATATAACCCACTGCACCTTTGTTCTACAGGAATGTAACTTTATTTAGTACTTTGAGGGTGATGCAGATTAAAGGGAAAAAAAAAAAAAACTTCAAGGGAAAAAGTTTTCTGGTTGATAGACATTTATCTAGGAAGAGAGCCATAAAAATGTTAACAGGCCTCTTGGCCAGAAGATAATGTAAACCACCGGAGACCTTTTGTATACGGGAAGGTATGCAAAAAAGAAAGCCTGGTCTCTATAAGGGTCAGGACTGCTGCCCCTGCATAACTCTGCATATTCCATTATTTCTTTATGTATAACTTGGGGTATATAAGCTGCTTTTGAAAATAAAGTCTTGGGTCTGGTACCGATGTTTGGCTCCCCCATGTCGTTCTTTTCTCCCTTTTCTGGCTGAATTCCCATCTGGAGCATGGAGGCTCACCATGTCTACTTATTTGCCCTGATTTCTAAGACCCACACGAGAGAGAGCCCAAGGCGGGGCACCCTCCACTATTCAAGCGGGCGCCAGTGGCCTACGTAGAAGGTGCAAGTTCCTTGTCTTGGAACTTTACTGGTTTTCCACGTAAACCAAGTTATTCAGTCTCTTTTCTCCACTAATTTTCCTACTACACTATTCTTTCCTAATCTCTCTTTATATTTCTAAATAAATTAGTTTTTTCCTCGCTGACTCCGTCCCCGCTTTGAATTCCCTGGATCCACCGGGGCTGGACCCTGGCAATAAATATCAGTGATAGCTTCTAAAAACATTTGCTTTCTTATGGAGAACATATCAGGGGAGCAGCAAACATATTAATAATCCAAAAATTCTTTAGTTTCTCTATGACAGGAAATTGTCAGTAATCAGTGCTTATGTGTGTGCTAAGTCGCTTCAGGCATGTACAACTCTTTGCAAACCCATGGACTGTAGCCTGCCAGCACCTCCATGGGATTCTCTAGGCAAGAATACTGAAGTGGGTTGCTATTTACTTCTCCAGGGATCTTTCTGACGCAGGGAGGGAACTCTCAGTAATCAGTATAATACAATAAAAGCATTACACAGTTTGATGACTCAACTCATGTCTGTCTTAGATGAGCAAACAAACGTTTTTTACTAGATATTTAATGGTGACTATTTCCCAGTTCATGTGCATCTGAAATTCATTTAGGTTAATTTCTTGTAACTGTTTGACTTGTAAGTGCTTAGTTTTTCTTTTTTAAAGCCAACTGAATTAGATCTCACTTACAAAATAACCTCAGCAATATTATCCAAAAACAAAGACACACAGTGGGACATGCATAAGTCCAGACACACAGATGGACGAAGACCATAGTTTTCTGCTTGAGATTTAAAATGTCTCTTTGACCGTTTTTCTTTCCCTTTGGTTTGAGATTCTAATTTGCCCAAGGTTGAGGCCTCAGGCAAAGTGGGTTATGTATGTCAAGGACTTGGTAAAGATTGCCTGCTGTGCTAAGCTGCTTCAGTCATGCCCGACTATCTGCGATCCCATGGACTGTATCCCGCCAGGCTGCTCTTTCCATGGGACTCTCCGGGCAAGAACACTCGGTGGGTTGCTATTCCCACCTCCAGGGCATCTTCCTAACCCAGGGATCAAATCCACCTTCCACACTTGCAGGCAGGTTCTGTACAATTAGCGTCATCTGGGATGCCCTGGTAAAGGTTAACTTCAAGCTTTTTTCTAGGCTAGCTGTCTCAACGGGTTAGTTGCTTTGAGCTCCATATGCAAAAAGAACTGGTTCTGCACTTTCAAAGAGAAAAAAAAAATCATTTTAACCAGTTTTCTCCAGAGTGTAGAGAAAAGCACAGTTATCCTATGTCAAACAACTTACCTTTCCTTTCCATACTCATAGTTTTGTAGCTAAAATACAGGTCAAATAGTGCTCAAATTGACAGTGAAAATAACAACAGATGGGGTGATAAAAATCTTGGATTGCCCCTCTGGGGAGATGGGGGTCTTGGATTGTTCAAAAGAAACTGAAGGGGAAAAGAAACTTCCTAGAGTGGGGGGCAAGAGTGGGGAAAGCTGGCCTCATCCTCCCCCGAGAGACAGGTGAAGTTTAGAAGGGGACCAGCTGATGGAGAGGGAGACGGAGTGGTTGGGAGGGGTTTAAGGACACAACAGGACAAAGAATGGAGAGAGAAAGGGCAGTGGGGGATACTACTGGAGCTGTGGGCCAGCTCAATAGAGACCCGACTTAAAAAGTGAGGATTTGATCAGCCAAAATATCATTTTGACACTATAATATGGACAAATATCCTCACTAATCACATAATTATTTTTCCAGTAACTTCTCGAAGACCCTTTTAAGTTCGCTCTATGTACCTCATGGTAGGAGAGAGGAGAATTCAGGCTCTATCTGGCAGGGCAGATTCTTATCCTATCTCAAGGGGCGAGAGTCACCAACATTCAGTAATTTCTAAGGATCCAGCCCTGTTTAATTTATGTTTCCACTTCTCACACATTCCAGAGAAGATGTCCCATGTATTAGCTAGTGAGTAATATGGTGAATTTTCCCATCTGGAAATAAAAACATCATAAACCTTAATCCCTTGCTTCTTAAAGAGTGGTGTTTTGTCTCACAAATCCTGCTCACAGTGCCAATTCATGCCTTGTCAAGAGTTTTCACTTTTGTCTCAGGTTCTAAGGATTTGCTAATAGGCCACTCATTCTATACAAATTAATATTCCAATGTTTATTAGAGAATTATCTAGCTAACTTTCAAAATATAAAAACTCCAACCAGTCTGTCCTAAAGGAGATCACCCTGGATGTTCATTGCAAGGACTGATGTTAGCTTTGTCTAACTCAATGAAACTAAGCCATGCCATGTGGGGCCACCCAAGATGGGCAGGTCATGGTGGAGAGGTGGTCCCTCGGAGAAGGGAATGGCAAACCACTTCAGTATTCTTGCCTTGAGAACCCCAAGAACAGTATGAAAAGGCAAAATGATAGGCTACTGAAAGAGGTACTCCCCAGGTCGGTAGGTGCCCAATATGCTACTGGAGATCAGTGGAGAAATAACTCCAGAAAGAATGAAGGGATGGAGCCAAAGCAAAAACAATACCCAATTGTGGATGTGACTGGTGACAGAAGCAAGGTCCGATGCTGTAAAGGGCAATATTGCATAGGAAACTGAAATGTCAGGTCCAGAATCAAGGCAAATTGGAAGTGGTCAAACAGAAGATGGCAAGAGTGAATGTCAACATTCTAGGATTCAGCGAACTAAAATGGACTGGAATGGGTGAATTTAACTCAGATAACCATTATATCTATTAGTGTGGGCAGGAATCCCTTAGAAGAAATGGAGTAGCCATCATGGTCAACAAAAGAGTCCGAAATGCACTACTTGGATGCAATCTCCAAAACGACAGAATGATTTCTGTTCGTTTCCAAGGCAAACCATTCAATATCACAGTAATCCAAGTCTATGCCCCAACCAGTAACACTGAAGAAGCTGAAGTTGAACGGTTCTAGGAAGACCTGCAAGACCTTTTAGAACTAACACCCCAAAAGATATCCTTTTCATTAAAGGGAACTGGAATGCAAAAGTAGGAAGTCAAGAAACACCTGGGAAACACAGGCAAATTTGGCCTTGGAATATGGAATGAAGCAGGACAAAGGTTGGGTTTTGCCAAGACAATGCACTGGTCATAGCAAACACCCTCTTCCAACAATACAAGAGAAGACTCTACACATGGACATCATCTTGTGGTCAACACCGAAATCAGACTGATTATATTCTTTGCAGCCAAAGATGGAGAAGCTCCATACAGTCAGCAAAAACAAGACTCGGAGTTGACTGTGGCTCAGATAATGAACCCCTTATTGCCAAATTCAGACTTAAATTGAAGAAAGTAGGGAAAACCACTAGACCATTCAGGTATGACATAAATCAAATACCTTATGACTATACAGTGGAAGTGAGAAATAGATTTAAGGGCTTAGATCTGATAGATAGAGTGCCTGATGAACTATGGAAGGAGGTTCGAGATATTGTACAGGAGACAGGGATCAAGACCATCCCCATAGAAAAGAAATGCAAAAAAGCAAAATGGCTGTCTGGGGAGGCCTTACAAATAGCTGTGAAAAAAAGATAAGCTTTAAACCAAAGGAGAAAAAAAAAAAAAGATATAAGCATCTGAATGGAGAGTCCAAAGAATAGCAAGGAGAGATAAGAAAGCTTTCCTCAGTGATCAAAGCAAAGAAATAGAGGAAAACAACAGAATGGGGAAGGCTAGAGATCTCTTCAAGGAATATAGAGATACCAAGCGAATGTTTTGTGCAAAGATGGCCTCTTCATAAAGGAGAGAAATAGTATGGACCTAACAGAAGCAGGAGATATTAAGAAGAAGTGGCAAGAATACACAGAACTGTACAAAAAAGATCTTCATGACCAAGATAATCACGATGGTGTGATCACTCACCTAGAGCCAGACAGCCTGGAATGGGAAGTCAAGTGGGCCTTAGAAAGCATCACTAAAACAAAGCTAGTGAAGGTGATGGAAATCCAGTTGAGCTATTTCAAATTCTGAAAGATGATGATGTGAAAGTGTTGCACTTAATATGCCAGCAAATTTGGAAAACTCATTAGTGGCCACAGGACTGGAAAAGGTCAGTTTTCGTTCCAGTGCCAAAGAAAGGAAATGCCAGAGAGCTCAAACTACCGCACAATTGCATCCACTTCACACGCTAGTAAAGTGATGTTCAAAATTCTCCAAGCCAGGCTTCAGCAATACGTGAACCGTGAACTTCCTGATGTTCAGGATGGTTTTAGAAAAGGCAGAGGAACCAGAGATCAAACTGCCAACATCTGCTGCATCATGGAAAAAGCAAGAGACTTCTAGAAAAACATCTATTTCTGCTCTAATGACTAAGCAAAGCCTTTGATTATGTAGATCACAATAAACTGTGGCAAATTCTTCATGAGATGGGAATACCAGACTAGCTGACTTGCCTCTTGAGAAATCTGTATGCAGGTCAGGAAGCAACAGTTAGAACTGGACATGGAACAACAGACTGGTTCCAAATAGGAAAAGGAGTAAGTCAGGGCTGTATATTGTCACCCTGCTTATTCAGCTGATATGCAGAGTACATCATGAGAAACACTGGGCTGGAAGAAGCACAAGCTGGAATCAAGATTGCCGGGAGAAGTATCAATAACCTCAGATATGCAGATGACACCACCCTTATGGCAGAAAATGCAGAGGAACTAAAAAGCCTCTTGATGTAAGTGAAATAGGAGAGTGAAAAAGTTGGCTGAAAGCTCAACATTCAGAAAACGAAGATCATGGCATCTGGTCCCATCACTTCATGGGAAATAGATGGGGAAACAGTGGAAACAGTGTCAGACTTTATTTTGGGGGGCTTCAAAATCACTGCAGATGGTGATTGCAGCCATAAAATTAAAAGAACCTTACTCCTTGGAAGGACAGTGATGACCAACCTAGATAGCATATTGAAAAGCAGAGACATTACTTTCCCAAAAAAGGTCCGTCTAGTCAAGGCTATGGTTTTTCCAATAGTCATGTATGGATGTGAGAGTTCGACTGTGAAGAAAGCTGAGCGCCAAAGAATTGATGCTTTTGAACTGTGGTGTTGGAGAAGTCTCTTGAGAGTCCCTTGGACGGCAAGGAGATCCAACCAGTCCATTCTAAAGGAGATCAGTCCTGGGTGTTCGTTGGAAGGACTGATGCTAGAGCTGAAACTCCAATAATTTGGCCACCTCATGCGAAGAGTTGACTCATTGGAAAAGACTCTGTAGCTGGGAGGGATTGGGAGCAGAAGGAAAAGGGGACGACCAAGGATGAGATGGCTGGATGGCATCACCGACTTGATGGACATGAGTTTGAGTGACTCCAGGAGTTGGTGATGGACAGGGAGGCCTGATGTGCTGCAATGCATGCAGTCACAAAGAATCGGACATGACTGAGTGACTGAACTGAAGTGAACTGAACTGAATCAGTCCATCTTAAAAGAGATCAGCCCTGGGTGCTCATTGGAAGGACTGATGTTGAAGCTGAAGCTCCAGTACTTTGGCCACCTGATGCGAAGAACTGACTCATTTGAAAAGACCCTGATGCTGGGAGAGATTGAAGGCAGGAGGAGAAGGTGAGGACAGAGGATAAGATGGTTGGATGGAATTACTGACTTAATGGACATGAGTTTGGGTTCAAAACTCCAGAAGTTGGTGGTGGATAGGGAGCCCTGGTATGCTGCAGTTCATGGGGTGGTAAAGAGTCGGATATGACTGAGCGACTGATGTGAACTGAAAAGACAAGGAAATAGAAACAGCAGAGGATACATCACCAAATTGGCTTCTGGCCAACATCCAGACTGGAACAGCCCTCAGAAGTCCCAGGACACAGCACATCTGGAGTCTGAACTGGGTAAAGGTCCCTTGCAGCCCTTCCACTTCATGGGTTAGGCTTTAATACTACAGTTCAGGGTTTCTGCTTATCATCCCAGGATACAAACTGATATCATCCCTCTGTGAGCAAACAGCAGCTCTGTTCTCATCTTAATGCTATTTGTTTTGTCTTATGAAACTTGGATGTTCCTAAGCCTGGGGCTGGGTTGGTTAGAGCCTCCTTGAAAAATCTCAAAGGTGATCAATCTCAAGATTTGTGTCCTAACTTATCTATGATGCTGCAAGCCTTGCACTCACAGCAGGCAGTCAGGGTACTCACAGTCAGGGTGTGTCCAGGCAGGATGGAGGCAAGCACAGAGGAATGCACTGCTTTGTCTTGAAGCCTAAACAGGACTATTTCTTTAATTTACCTAACACACTGGTGGCCACATGGTAAAAAGTTAGCTTACCGATGTGGGAGACATGGGTTCAATCCTTGTTCTGGGAAGATTTCACATGCCACGGAGCAACTAAGCTGAAGGACAGATACTGAGCCTGTGTAGCAAAACTACTGAAGTGCACGTACCTAGAGCTGGTGCTCCACAACATAAGAAGCCATTGCAACGAGAAGCCATGAACCCTGCAAGCAGAGAGTGCACGGGCTTCAGTAATTGTTCCAAGTGGGCTCAGTAATTGCAGCTTCCAGGCTCTAGAATGCTGCTTTCGTAGTTCTGGCCCACGGGCTTAGCTGCTCTGTGACGTGGGATCTTCCAAACCAGGGATTGAACCTGTGTCTCCTACACTGGCAGATGGAAAATCCCAGCTCTTTTGTCAGTCAAGAAATGAGGACATTATGATGGACAGAAAAAATATTTCACAGATTACTTTACTATTTGCCTCCTTCGGAATGCACAGGGAACAGTATAATATACAGTATAGGATGTATCAGGTATCTAGTTCCTTTCCAAGAGTTACTGAACCAAGAACACAGGGGTATAAAACAGGCAACTGGATATTTCAAAGTTTGAAATCAGCTTTATAAACACTCAAGCTCTGGAAAAACTCCTTGTGTATCACACAGTGGCCAGGTCATCAGAAGGAAAGACAAGTTTGAACTCCTGATGCCAAAAACAAAGCCTTACATGTCTGAGCGAACAAGGTTTCCAGCTCAGTTAAGAAAAACAGGGCTCCCAAGAGACAGCAAGGGAAAATGCAGATACCCCAAAGTATATCCTCCTTCAGAGGGAAGTGATCCTCACCCACAGACAGCAGGTTCCTGAGGGTCTCTGGGCAGGGTCCAGACAGTCCCACTCCTCGGGAGTGAAATCTATGAACACATCTTTGAAGGTCAACTGTGCCTGAAATGAAAACACTTTTCACCAACGGGCCCTGAGGAGGGTTCTTATTTTCACAGAAAAGGAGAAATGAGACAGGTAAGGTCAATTCAGCTCAAGTAATATTCTGATAGATCCATGCAAATCTATATGGAGCAAATTGTTGCTCTCTAATTTAATTTCCTGTTTTTTTCTTAAGATGATGATATCCTCCAATCAAGATGAACTCATCATGGGTATGGACAAGACATGAAAAATATACAAATTTCAATCAACAGTGGGTCGTTGATGCAGAAGTGTTATGTTCTACACACTGAGTGACATTCACTATCTAGATGAGTTACAGCAAGACTGCTGTCTTCAGAGAGGACAAAGTCCACAGTGGCCTTAAAAGAACACAGACTGTGATGAGGCTGTCATCATCACACTGATGAGAGGTGTCTCAACACTTTATACCACACTAAGCATTACTCTAAAGACTTTACCCATATGAACTTGTCATCAACAAAACAGCAACAGTAGAGAAAGATCTGTTGTCCATCTTACTGGGGAGAAAGCTCTGTCACTCTAATAAATAGCTCCCATCAAACAGTTAAGAAATGAGGCAACAGCACCTGAGCTCAGGTGGTTGGGAGAGATAACTGAACCTAAGGAACCAAAGAGTTAAGTAACAGTATAAAAGACCATCCCCAGAGAGTTCCCTGAGAATATCTGAAACAAGTTCAAGGGAGCTGAAGTGCAATGGAACAGCATAAATAGTCACTGTACAGGGTCACCCCCTCTACCCCTTAACCCACACAATGTCAATAATCTGACTACTATTTACATTATTCATGTGGTATGGTAGAAAATATTAAAGGCCATGGAATACACACTTAAGATACAGCTGCAACTGCTCTTAGTATAAACCGTATTTATGAGATGGTTTTGTACTAAAATCATGGAGTTATATATTCATGCACTTGTGCATGCACAAGGAAACACACAACTGATTGAAACAAGAGTTGTCTTTAATTTTTTCTTTTGTTCAATCAAAACTTACTGAATATCAACTCTGTGTCCCGAACTGGGAGTATAGCAGTGAACATGACGGAGCTTACCATCCAGCAGCCAGCCGGCCAATTACATCCATAATTTTAACATCAGAATTTTTATATGTGCTCTGAAACAGGCCTGGTGCTATGAGAAGATCCAACAGAAAGTCTTGATCTACATTGAGAAGTCAGAATGGTCTCTATGGGGAAGAAACACTTCGGATTGGCAAGGCGGGAAATGGAACAGTTTTGTAAGCAGAGAGAAGAGCCAGAGTGCTCTGACACAGAAATATATTTACTGAACAGAAAACCAACCAGTGTGACTGCAACGTGGGAATGAGGACGGGATAATGCCAAGAAGAGGCTGATTTCTGCAAGGCGTATAAATTGAAGACGTTATTTCAAAAGCAACTGGACATCACTTAAGAATCTGCAGGAGGAAAGTTAGAGGTTTAGGTTTGTTTTTCAGCACTCACTCTGCTATGTGATGAGGTTGATGTTCAGTTGGCTCAGTCATGTCAGACTCCATGCGACTCCATGGACTGTAGCCTGCCAGGCTCTTCTGTCCATGGGATTCTCCAGGCAAGAAAACTGGAGTGAGCAGCCATTCCCTTCTCCTATATTTTGGCATCTTTGGGACATTAAAAGTGAATCAAATGTAAGTTTGATTCAGTAAGTTTGTTAACATTCTATTTCCTTTTCACAGCTTATTTGGTTTGTTTATGCTGGGCCTTCGTTGCTGTGATCCAGCTCTCTCTACTTGTGGCTGCACTGCATGGAGATGTGTCTGCAATGCCCAGACTTCTCAGCGCAGTGGCTTCTTGTTTCAGAAGACAAGCTCAAGCATGCGGGCTTCAGTAGTTAAGGATTCTGAGCTCCAGAGCACAGCCAGAGCAGTTGTTGGGCATGGGATTAGTTGCTCTGTGGCATCTTCCAGGAATTGGGATGGAACCCATGTCCCGTACATTGGCAGACACATTGCTATCCACTGTATCACCAGGGAAGTCCTCAACATTATCTTATACTATTAAAAACATAAAAAGTAGTACAAGCAGAATATAATACAGAAAATACTTTAACACCAATCTGTATAAAATACCTGTATTTAAAAATAATATGACGGTGTCCCTGGTGGCTCAGTGTAAAGAGTCCACTGACCAGTGTAAGAAACACAGGTTGTTGCCTGGTCCGCTAAGATCCCACATGCTGAGGGGCAACTGAGCCCGTGAATCTCAATTCCTGAGCCAGAGATGTAGAGCCCAGGAGGTGAAACTACTGAAGCCGGCATGCTCTAGAGCCTGGGATACAGAACAAGAGAAGCCACCACAATAAGAAGTGTGCACACCGCAACCAGAGTGGTCACCGCTCTCCAGAACTGGGGAAAGGACACTGAAGCAACGAAGTCAGAATACAGAAAATAAATATATATTTAAAAATCATAATGTGATTTTTATCATTAATTTTAGGCATGTACTTATTAACAAACTCCAAAATTTATTATTTTATTCCACTAAGAAAATACTGAATCAAGATTAGTAAAGTTAGAAAATTCCCTCATGGTCCAGTGGTTAAGATCTCTCCCTTCCACTGCAGGGTTTCAGGTTCGATCCCTACTCAGCAAACTAAGACCCTGGAAGCTGAATCATGTGGTCAAAAAAGAAAGAAAGAAAAAATTAGTAAGCCTGATTTCACAGTGTAAATTAGATGGTGTAACGGAACACTCCCTAGCCCTGACATCTCTTTCTGAACGTTCCATTTCATTCCCAAACACTTAAGATTTCAAGGAGGTGTTCATTTAGTTTTAAATGAGCTATAAAAAGTCAGAACTGATTTCCCCTCATTGGCCTCTTTGGCAGATTTTAACCATGTACTGTACATATTAATAGCTGAGGTCTACCTATAGCTTCTTTACCCTGAATGACAGAGAGCAGACAGCGCATCCACATGGGACTTAAGCAACCCCTGCTGCCCAACAGCACTGAGACACCGTCTTCAACCCATGGGTGAGAAGCTCTGCCCAGGACGGCACCCAGGGGAGCCTCCTCACAAGGTCCAGGTCACTGGGTCATGGGGAGACGGGATCTAAGTGGAGAGGACAGGTCCTGAGGGAAGGCCCCGGGTGAGTGTGCATGTACAAGAGTCAGACAGGATACTTCAGAGTCGGACATGATTAGCGAGTCCAGAGACGGGCATTTCAGGAAGGCAGTGTGAGATTCCACTGAGAATATGACCTTATCAGAGAAAGAGCCATGCCTGACTGCTGCTCTTTCCTCTTCTGGGCTTCTTCATCCATGAGTCTTCACAGTTCTATCATGAAAGTGGAAAACATGCTGTTTATTGCTTAGGGTCTGTTAGGGCCAGCGCCAGGACAGGCTCAGCAGGCCACACTAGGCCTAAAACCTGGGTCATGATTCCAGGAACTACACACTCGAGCCAATCAAGAGGGCCCCCGTCTGAGCCATAGTTGAGCCAATCCGGATAGAGATGCAGGATTCAAAATTCACGGGTGAGCGTACAGCTCAGCCAATCACCACATGCCAACCACACTACTGCTGAGACAAAGGACCGCCTGTACATACGCAGCTATGATTCAGAGCTCGGGGCTCTCATCAAGACTCCACTGCGCTGGATGAGACTTGAGCCCTAGCTCGAGCTAGCAATAAACCCCTTTATGCTTTTGCATTGCTGTGGATGTCTTATTCTCTCAGTTTTGGAGACTCGGACACTGGGTATAACATTTGGGGGCTCGTCTGGGATGCCTTTTGACTGAGGAGAATAACACCCTCCTGGCAGAAGGGGTTCCTTAGCTCAAAGGGGACTAAACGTAGCCAGTATAAGGCCGAGGCCTGGCATTGTGCTGGGAAGGTGGTTGGCTCTGTAAGGGGACTAAACATAGCCGGCATAAGACCGAGGCCCGGCATCATGCTGGGAAGGCGGCTGGCTCTGTAGACGCCTTGTTGGTAAGATTACCTCGAGGGAAAGAGAGTTTCAGGGGGGCCCAAGAAGACCTAGTGCTGTGTTCTTGGCCAATGTGTATTTGTTATCTGTTTGTAGTGTCTGTGTGAGTGCCAGCATAGTCTCTGTTCTTTATGTGTTCATTTTGTCTCCTGTGTTCTCTGTAATCATGGGGCAAGCGACTTCTACTCCTTTGTCCCTTATGACTGACCACTTTTCTGATTTTAAGTCTAGAGCACGGAATCTATCCGTGTTGGTGAAGAAGAACAAACTAATGACTTTTTGTTCCACCGAGTGGCCTGCCTTTAATGTCGGCTGGCCACGAGAGGGAACCTTCTGCCTACCAATTATTCGAGTGGTTACAGAGAATATGTTCGCTCCTGGCCCTTCTGGACACCCAGACCAAACTCCCTATATTTTGGTCTGGCAAGATTTGGTGGGAAATCCACCAGCCTGGCTGAAACATTTTATTCCCCAGCCCTTTACTTCCCCTTCCCCCACTTCGTCCATCCCACAGGTACTTGTTGTGGAAACATCCAAAGAGGAAGAGCACAAACAGCGCAACGGCTGGGTGAAGCCAGTATTCCAGGAATCCTCACTCTATCCTAACCTAATTGACCTGGAAACCGATCTCTCCCCACCCCCCTATGCGCATCCACCTTTGCCCCCTCAGGTACCTCAGATTTCATCCAGAGGAACACGAAAGGATACCGAACCCTCAGCCCCAACTCAGGAGGGGGGCCCCACCCAGGGAACTTGAGGAAGAACTAGGGGAACCCTAAATGTGGCGGACGAGGACAGCCCGGAAGCCCCCACCTCCACAGTCCTGGCACTTCCTGTTTGGGCGGGGCCAGCCCGCCCGGTAGGGGAGCAAACATACCAATACTGGCCCTTTTCCACTAGTGATCTATATAATTGGAAAACTCAAACTCTTTCATTCTCGGAAAAGCCTCAGGGCCTCATTGACCTTTTAGAATCCATTCTCTTCACCCATAACCCCACTTGGGATGATTGTCAGCAGCTGTTACAAGTACTCTTCACCACAGAGGAATGTGAACGGATATTGTCAGAAGCATGGAAAAATGTTCCAGGGGTGGATGGGAGACCTACCACGCAACCGAATCTGATGATGAGGGATTCCCCTTGACGAGGCCTGGATGGGACTTGAGCACGCTGAAGGTAGGGAGTGTCTCCGAATGTACCGCCAGACTCTTATGGCTGGTCTCTGAGCAGCCGCCAGGAGACCAACGAATTTGGCTAAGGTAAACCTGGTTAGACAGGAGCTGAATGAGAGCCCGGCAGCCTTCCTTGAGAGATTAATGGAAGCTTTTAGGCAATATACCCCCATGGACCCACAGGCCGACGAGTCACGTGTGGCAGTTATGCTAGCATTTGTGAATCAAGCAGCCCCAGATATCAGGAGGAAACTGCAGAAAATAGAGAGGTTAGGGGAACAATCCATACAAGACCTGGTGAGGGCAGCAGAGAGGGTTTTTAACCATAGGGAAACTCCAAAAGAAAGGGAAGAACGTGTTAGATGGGAAGAGACAGAGTTCAAGGCCGAGGAAAACCACAGAAATCAGAAAGAATTAGCCCAGATATTCTTTGCAGGGGTGAGAAAGGGAGCTGATTCTCGAGGGACTAATGAAGTTAGGCTGAGAGACGAAGAAAAGCTAGTCGGACAGAGACTAAACAAAGGCCAATGTGCACATTGCCAGGAGTGAGGACACTGGAGAAGAGAATGCCCTAAAAGAAAGTTGGGGGGAAAGCCCACCAGGAAAGAAGCACCTTCCCAGGGGGCCCACGTCTTATATGCAGGAAACGATAGCGATTAGGGGGGGTCAAGTCCCGGCCCCCCTCCCCGAGTCCTGGGTAACTACATGTGGAGGGGAAACCATTCTGCTTCATGGTGGACATGGGAGCCCAATACTCAGTCCTTAACCGAAAAGACGGACCGATGTCCAAAAAGACCAGCTGGGTACAGGGGGCCACCAGAACTAAACGATATGGATGGACTACTAAGCGTCAAGTGGACTTGGGGGCCCAACAAGTGTCCCACTCATTTCTTGTGATACCAGAATGCCCAGCTCCCTTACTAGGAAGGGATTTATTATCTAAGGTCAATGTTCAGATTCACTTTGACCACGGAGGGATATCAGTTATGGATGGGACTGGATACCCTATACAAGTTTTGTCCTTGGCGCTGAGGGATGAATATAGACTATACCAGCCAGGGCCTCCCATGGCTATTGACCCTAATGTGCAACCTTGGGTCCAAAAATACCCTCTGGCCTGGGCAAAAACAGCGGGGGTAGGGCTAGCCAAGCAGAGACCCCCCATCTTTGTTGAACTGAAAGCAGATGCCACCCCTATACGGGTAAAACAGTACCCCCTGAGTCTGGAGGCCCAATGAGGAATCATGCCACATATCCAGCGGCTCTTGAAGGTAGGGATTCTCAAAAGGTATCGATCTCCGTGGAACAATCCCCTGTTACCGGTGAAAAAGCCTGGGGGAATGGACTTTAGACCAGTCCAGGATCTTCGTGAAGTCAACGAACGGGTGAATGACATTCATCCCACCGTCCCTAACCTGTACACCCTCTTGAATGGCCTGCCACCAGACTATGTCTGGTATACAGTCCTAGACTTGAAGGATGCTTTTTTCAGTTTGCCGCTGGCCCATTCGAGCCAAGAGATCTTCGCTTTCGAATGGACCAAGGAGGGCAGCCAGACTACAGGACAACTAACCTGGACTCGCCTCCCTCAAGGCTTCAAAACTCACCAATGCTATTTAATGAGGCTCTGGGTGAAGACCTCCGTGAGTACCGGGCTAACCACCCCAATGTTGTCTTGTTTCAGTATGTGGATGATCTTATATTAGCCGCTGCTACCGAGGAGGCATGCCTAGAGGCGACGGGCGACCTCCTCCAAACTTTGGGGACATTGGGCTACCAGGCTAGTGCAAAGAAGGCCCAAACTGCTAAACAGGAGGTCACATACTTAGGATATAAGATAAAGCAGGGGTGGAGATGGCTGACACAGGCTACGAAAGAGACCATTTTGCAGATCCCTGAGCCAGCAACTCGTCAAGTGAGAGAATTTCTTGGGACTGTTGGGTATTGCAGGCTATGGATTTTGGGGTTTGCGGAAAAGGCCCGGCCATTGTATGAAGGGAGTAAGGAGAGTAAAAACGGGACTTGGACTGAGCCAATGAGACAGGCATGTCAAGAACTTCGGCAGTGTTGCTGAAAGCCCTGGCCCTTGCCCTCCCTAACCCATCTAAGCCCTTTCAACTGTTTATGGATGAAAAACAGGGAGTAGGAAAGGGAATCTTGATGTAGCAATGGGGGCCTTGGAGGCAACCTGTAGCCTACCTCTCTAAAAGACTGGACCCGGTGGCCACAGGGTGGCCACCCTGCCTCTGAATCATTGCCACCGCTGCTCTCCTGGTCCATGATGCTGACAAGTTAACATATGGACAACAGCTCCTGGTCTACACTCCCCATGCCATTGAAGGTATTCTCAAACAGCCACCAGATAAATGGATCTCCAATGCCTGCTTAACCCATTACCAGGCCTTACTGCAGGATACCCCCCAGATACACTTTCAGACGCCCTGCTTTCTGAACCCGGCCACTCTCCTGCCTGTCCCGGAGAAAGACAGCCCCCTCCATGATTATGGTGGGATATTGGCTGATGTGACGGCCATACGAAAAGACCTAAAAGATGTGCCCTTAAAAGACAATGAACTGGTATGGTTTACAGACGGAAGTAGTTTTGTAAAAGATGGACAAAGAAGGGCAGGGGCAACCATTGTGGATGACTCTGGAAGGGTCATCTGGGCTGAAGCTCTGCCCCCTGGGACATCCGCCCAAAAAGCGGAATTAATAGCCTTGACACAGGCACTAGAGAGGGCAGAAGGAAAAAGGATCGCCATTTATACCGACAGCTGGTATGCATTTGGAACAGTGCATATTCAGGACCCAATTTATAGAGAGCGGGGGTTTACAACAGCAGAGGGAAAAAAAGTTAAAAACCTACTCGAGATCCTCAGACTCCTAGCAGAAGTGCACCGGCCCCGAGCAATGTCCATAGTACATGCCCCAGGACACCAAAAAGGAGAAGATATCAAAGCTCGGGCAACGAGGCTGCCGATGTGGCGGCCTGGGAAGCAGCCCTTGGAGACTGCAAAACCCCCATATTGACTGTGGGATTGCCACCCCTGGGAAAGGGAACCCTGCCCCTGACCCCCGAGTATTCCTCTTCCGATCTAAGTTGGATTCAAGAGAATGCTAACTGTCCAGAGGGCAAAGACGGATGGCATCGAGACCAAAATGGCAACTTGTTGCTTCCGGCTAACTTGGGTCGACACCTTTGCACGCACCTATATCAGACCATCCATCTGGGAGAAAAAAAAGACTCTAGCACTCTTACAGACAGCGCATCTGCAGTTTCCCCGACAAAAGGCAACTATACAAGACATAGCCCGTGCCTGTAAGGCGTGCCAGATGATGAGACCAGGAAAAAGACAACATACGGGTATAAGGTACTGGGGAGAAAGGCCAAGACAACACTGGGAGATAGATTTTATAGAAGTAAGGCCAGGCAAGTATGGGTACCGTTACCTGTTAGTTCTGGTCGATACTTTCTCTGGGTGGGTAGAAGCATATCCCACTAAGAGGGAAACAGCAACAATGGTAGCCAAAAGGCTCCTAGAAGAGATAGTGCCTAGGTTTGGGCTGCGACAACCATCAGCTCCAATAATGGACCTGCTTTTGTGAATCAGATTGTTCAGGGACTGGCCTTAGCTCTGGGGACCAAATGGAAGCTACATTGCGAATACAATACCCAGAGCTCAGGACAGGTTGAAAGAATGAATCGGACTCTAAAAGAAACTTTGGCAAAACTGGCAATAGAGACTGGCGGAGACTGGGTAACTCTCCTTCCCTTCGCTCTCTTCCGAGCGCAATATACCCCCTACAAGTTGAACCTAACCCCCTTTGAAATTGTTTATGGGGGGTCCCCTTCAATGTGTCCTATCCTTGAGGGAAGAATCCAGCGACCTCCTTCATTGTGGCAATTCCAGGAAGCCCTAATGGCCTTAAGCAAGGTGCATGTGCACATCTGGACTTCAGTCAAAGAAATCCATGAAGGCCAAGAAAAGGGGACAATTCCTTCACACAACATTGGTCCGGGGGACTGGGTTTGGGTCAAACGGCATCAATTCAAGACATTAGAACCTAGATGGAAGGGCCCTTATGTTGTTCTTACTACCCCTACTGCCCTGAAGGTCGATGGCATTGGACCTTGGGTGCACTGTAACCACGTGTGCCATGCCACTACGGAAGAACAGGAAAAGGCCCAAAGAGAATGGAACGTGACACCACACCCCTCCAACCCTTTAAGGATGAAGCTCATCCATTGACAGGACCCAGACGAATCACCCTGACCTTCCTGTTGGTGACCATCCTCCTCGACCCGGGAGCCACCAGTGGAAACCCACACCAGCCAGCCAAAATCACCTGGAAACTTCAAAATGGACTAATGCAAGAGGTGCTTAACTCAACCTCAGGAATACATCCCCCAAACACCTGGTGGCCAGATCTGTACTTTGACCTAAAAGAGGTAGTTGGCGTACCCTGGGCGAAAGGTCTCCTCCGACATTATGGGTTCTGGGCATGTCCTGGCCACCAAAGGAGTAACTGGAAGACTTGTGGAGGTCTACAGGACTACTTCTGTAAGTCCTGGACTTATGTTACTTCTAATGATGGGAATTGGCGTTGGGAAGTAGGAAACCAAGACCTACTCAACTTCTCGTTCACAAGGCCCTCGGCCCAAGCCCTCGGAGACCCATACTATAACTGTGACGATTATGACGATGCACAGGTTAAAATAAGGTTCAATCCAGAGGCTGCGAAAAAAGAGAGGTCTTGGGTTTCTGGTCTGCCCTAGGGAATACAAACAAGTATCAAATGGACCCACGGGTATTTTGGAGGAATAATAATTGTCAGCCAGATCATAGAGCCAACACAGGTGCATAGTATAGGTCCCAACCCAGTCGAAAAGACTGATTCACTAGAAATAGCTGAGACATATCTGACACCGAGTCTTGCTACACTAGATTCTACATCCTCCGGTTCCCTCGGTCCCCCGGTCCCTACCCCCAACATCGGGAAATCAGACCCATTATGGAAGCTTGTTAAGACAGCCTATACAACACTAAACCAAACCAACCCAGAAGCAACTGAATCCTGTGGGCTCTGCTACACTCTATACCCTCCTTATTATGAAGCAATAGGCTTAAATTCTTCTTACAGCCTGACCACTAGCATAGATCCACCTAAATGCCACTGCAGAGAATGAAAAGTGAGCCTCACAATGAGAGAAGTATGGGGAAAAGGACTTTGTGTAGGTAAAGTCCCACCAGAGAAATCCCCTTTGTGTGCTCGGTCAGCCAAGCTCACAGAGATAGATGAAACAAAACGGATTATACCAGAAGCAGGGGGTTGGTGGGTCTGCTCTCATACCGGACTGACTCCATGCTTACATGTCTCAGTTTTTAATCAAAATAGGGAGTTTTGCATACTGATGGCTGTTGTGCCCAAAAATCTTATACCACCCCGAAGAAGTTATATATAGCTATTGGACTGAAAAAATAACAAATCAGCTGGCAGGGAACAGAGTTACGAGAGAGCCCATTACAGCCATCACATTAGCAACCATGTTCAACCTTGGGGTTGTCGGAGCAGGAACCAGAATAATGGCCTTGTCCCTCTAAGGCCAAGGGTTTACTTCATTGCAGGCAGCTATAGATGAAGACATCACTCACCTAGAAGAGTCAATTAGTCACCTAGAAAAATCATTGACTTCCCTGTCCGAGGTAATTTTACAAAACCAGAGGGGGTTAAATCTGGTTTTCTTGCAGCAAGGAGGACTCTGCGCTACTCTGGGAGAAGAATGTTGTTTTTACGCAGATCATACCAGGGTAATGAGAGAATCCATGGCCACAGTAAGGGAAGGATTAGCCCAACGAAAAAGAGCGAGGCCCAGCAGGGATGGTTTGAGTCTTCGTTCCAACAATCTCCATGGCTAACAACACTGATCTCCACCCTGGTGGGGTCTCTTATGGTGCTATTATTAATACTCACCTTTGGCCCATGTATCCTAAACAAACTTGTAATTTTTGTGAAAGAACGTATTAATACAGTTCAACTACTCGTACTCAGGCAACAATACCAAGCCTTGCCCCAGAACAAAGAGGAAGATTCCTGTATATGATCAAGAGACAGGGGGGAAATGTTAGGGCCAGTGCCAGGACAGGCTCAGCAGGCCACACTAGGCCTAAAACCTGGGTCATGATTCCAGGAACTACACACTCGAGCCAATCAAGAGGGCCCCCGTCTGAGCCATAGTTGAGCCAATCCGGATAGAGATGCAGGATTCAAAATTTGTGGGTGCGCGTACAGCTCAGCCAATCACCACATGCCAACCACACTATTGCTGAGACAAAGGACTGCCTGTATATACGCAGCTATGATTCAGGATTCGGGGCTCTCATCAAGACTCCACTGCGCTGGATGAGACTTGAGCCCTAGCTCGAGCTAGCAATAAACCCCTTTATGCTTTTGCATTGCTGTGGATGTCTTATTCTCTCAGTTTTGGGCACTCGGACACTGGGCATAACAGGGTCAACACATTCCCTTCCTTAGCCCCATCCACAAACACAGGGAAGCTCTCCCCATAAGGAACAGACAGTCCTCTGTGCCCACTGTCTCAGGAGGGACGCAAGATGGTCAACTCCCACACAGAGACCAACTTGGGAATTTCCCACACTTTCCCTCAGATCACACTCCCCTCCTGGTGAGGCCTTATGTACACAGAAGCAGGGGGCACCTCCACTGACCCCATGATCCCCTTCAGGTCACACCACAGGCCCTGGTCCAGCCCCACTCAGGGCAGAGTGCCCTCCCCTTCCCCAGGGCTTGATCTCAGTCTCAGAAGTGGAGGCTAAGAGTCCTGGTGCTCAATGCAGGATCCAGATCGGAATCATCCGCGGCCTGTGCACATTCCTGGGGCGAGGACCCACGAGAGAACCTGAGGAGCGTGTCTGTGGGGGAGGGGTACAAAACATGCCTGGGCAAAATGCCTCATGACCTCATGTGAAGCCTGGGTTGATTGCTAGTGAAGGATTAAGGCCAGGCCACCTCCCACTTTCTTCTTTTCCAGCTTGACTGAGACCAACAAGAAGGGTTATGTGTACATATACCACACACCGTGTGATCATGTGACACGTGTACCCTGTGAAATATTTATCACAATCCACGAACCAACACATCCATCACCTCCAAATGCCCATGTTCTGTGTGTGGTGAAAACACTGACGACGGACTCTCTTGACAAATTCCCAGCATGCAGTAACAGAATAGGATTAACTACGGTCAGTGTGCTGCACACACCTCCACAGGATGCACTCATTTTACAACTCAAAGTCTGTACCACACTTCGACCAACGTCTCCCCAACCTCCCCACCTCCCAGCCCCAGATAACCACCATCCCACTGTCTGGTACTAGTGAGTTTCACTTTTTTACATTCTACATATAAGCAAGCACATACAATATCAGTCTTATCCTGTCTGTCCTAATTCAATTAGCATAATATTCTCTACATTCATCCAAGCTGTCTCAAGTGACAAAAATCTCCATCTACACGGGAAGGGATAAGAAACCCTTCCTCAGGGATCAGTGCAAAGAAATAGAGGAAAACAATAGAATGGGAAAGACTAGAGATCTCCTGAAGAAAATTAGAGATTCCAAGGGAACATTTCATGCAAAGATGAGCACAATAAAGGACAGAAACGATATGGAATTAGCAGAAGCACAAGATACTAAGACATGGCGAGAATACACAGAAAAACTGTACAAAAAAGATCTTCATGACCCAGATAACCACAATGGTGTGATCATTCACCCAGAGCGAGACATCCTGGAATGCAAAGTCAAGTGGGCCTTAGGAAGCACCACTACGAGTAAAGCTAGTGGTGGTGATGGAATTCCAGCTGAGCTATTTCATATCCTGAAAGATGATGCTGTGGAAGTGTTGCATTCAATACGACAGCCAATCTGGAAAACTCAAAAATGGCCACAGGCCTGGAGAAGTTCAGTTTTCATTCCAATCTCAAAGAAAGGCAATGCCAAAGACTTTTCAAACTACCACACAATTGCACTCAGCTCAAATGCCAGCAAAGTAATGCTAAAAGTTCTCCAAGCCAGGCTTCAACAGTATGTGAACTGTGAACTTCCAGATGTTCAAGTGGGATTTAGAAAAGGCAGAGGAACCAGAGATCAAATTGCCAACATCCAATGGATCATCAAAAAAGCAAGAGAGTTCCACAAAACATCTACTTCTGCCTTATTGAATATGCCAAACACTTTGACTATGTGGATCACAACAAACTGTGGAAAAATCTTAAAGACATGGGAATATCGGACCACTTGACCTGCCTCCTGAGAAATCTGCATGCAGGTCAAGAGGCAACAGTTAGAACTGGACATGGAATAACAGACTGGTTCCAAATTGGGAAAGGAGTTCATCAAGGTTGCATACTATTACCCTGCTTACTTAACTTACAGAAAAGTTAAAAAGTGTGCTCTTAACATGCAGAGTACATCATGCAAAATGCTGGGCTGGATGAAGCACAAGCTGGAATCAAGATTGCCGGGAGAAATATCAATAACCTCAGATATACATATGACACCACTCTTTGGCAAAAAGTGAAGAAGAACTAAAGAGCCTACTGATGAAAATGAGAGAGTGAAAAAGTTGGCTTAAAACTCAACATTCAGAAAACTAAGATAATGGCGTCCGGTCTTATCACTTCATGGCAAATAGCTGGGGAAACAGTGGAAACAGTGTCAGACTTTATTTTGGGGGGCTCCAAGATCACTACTTATGATGACTGCTTATGATGACAAATGAAATTAAAAGACACTTGCTCCTTGGAAGAAATGCTATGTCCATGACCCAACCTAGACAGCATATTAAAAAGCAGAGACATTACTTTACCAACAAAGGTCTGTCTAGTCAAAGCTATGGTTTTTCCAGTGGTCATGTATGGATGTGAGAGTTGGAGTATAAAGAAAGCTAAGGGCCAAAGAATTGATGCTTTTGACCTGTGGTATTGGAGAAGACTCTTGAGAGTCCCTTGGACATCAAAGTAATCCAATCAGTCAATCCTAAACGAAATCATTCCTGCCTATTCATTGGAAGTATTGATGATGAAGCTGAAACTCCAATACTTTGGCCACCTGATGCAAAGAACTGAGTCACTGGCAAAAACCCAGATGCTCAGAAAGATTGAAGGTGGGAGAAGAGGATGACAGAGGGTGAGACGGTTGGATGGCATCACCGATGTGATGGACATGAGTTTGTGTACGTTCAGGGAGTTGGTGATGGACAGGGAAGCCTGGCGTGCTGCAGTCCATCAGCTGGGAAAGAGTCAGACATGGCGGAGCAACTAAACTGAAGTGAATATGCCATTACAAATATGTATGTATATTTGCCTGGGTTACCAATGAGGACTTCCCTGGGAGCTCAGAAGGTCAAGAATCTGCCAGCAATGCAGAAGACCCAGATTTGATCCCTTGGTTGGAAAGATCCCCTGGAGAAGGGAATGGCAACCCACTGCAGTATTGTTGCCTAGAGAATTGCATGGACAGAGGAGCCTGGCAGGGTACAGTTCCTGGGGTCACAAAGAGTGTGACATGACTGAGTGACACACTTAGTGACTAACACTGGATCCTGGGGCTCTTTAATCAATAGAAATAGTTATGAGATCAGAGGGAAATTTCAAGAAAAGCTTTACTGGGACTCTTGCTGCAGTAAGGAGAGACAGAAAGAGAAGTGTGTGCCCTTGCTCCTCCCCAAAAGGGGGTGAGCTGATCCTTCTGGTTAAGGTGGGAAGGAAGCTGAGGTGATCTGCCCCATGTCGGGCCCCCCAGTGGTGCTGTGATCAGGGATCATGGGAAGTGACCTGATTTTGCTTCTGGAGCCTCAGAAATCAAGCTTGGATTGTGGTCCTTTTACTTATTGTTCAGAATTGCTGTCCACTCATGAATGTGGGTATAGTTTCTTTGTTCAATTATACTTTCTTTGTGGCCTGTTGCCCAAGAAGAGGTTCATCCAGGTTCAAGAACTGCACTAAAAGGCCGCAGGACCTAGCCTGTCTCATACACACATCACAGTTTCATCATCCACTCGGCCGAGAACAGACATTCAGGTTGATTCTACAACACATGGCTGTTGTGAATCATACAGTATGGGTTGTGGGAGTGCAGGTTACTCCTTCAAAATACTGATTTTTGCACAGAACTTCCCTGGTGGTCCAGTGGTGAAGAACCTGCCTAGCTCTGTGGGGGATGTGGGTTCAACTGCTGGTGGGGGAACTAAGATCCCACAGGCAGTGGAGCGACTAAGCCCGAGCACCACACTAGAATTTCAGTGCACTGAAACCAAAGATCCTGCAGGACACAGGTGAAGCCAAATACATAAACAGTTTTTAAAATTTTCCTGTTCTTAGTTACATAATTAGAAGTGAGATTGCGTGATCCTATGCATGTTCTATTTTTAATATTTGGGTAACTCTGTACTGTTTTCCATGTACCATTTACATTGCCTTCAACCATTTACAACCATTAACTGTACTGTGCATGACGCACGAGATCTGTAAAGACGATGAGAGAACAGTAGAGGAATCCACTGCGCTGGCAGCAACAAGTAGCAGCTGCGTCATCTCCAGAATAAGCCTCTGTACTACAGGTTGCTGTGGAGCTGATAATCCTCGGATTCTAAGAACAAGCCTTCACTGCATCATGAGAAACTTCTGCCATCAAAGCTGAGGCCCAACCATTACCCTTTGAGGCTGAAAGAACCTTCCAAACCTGCATCTGGGCCAACACACTCCCCAGAGACTTAGTAATAATCCACCCATCCTGCTATGCAACCCCCAGAAGGTTCCAAACCTTAACAACTCCTGTGTTAATGATGGAATAATATACACGAAGATAGCCAAACACCAACCAGACTCAAGACATCACATCAGTCACGGTGACCCTGGCAACCCCCAACTGTCATCACCAAAATCTAATAATACAAGACAGATGTGTAGGCTGATGCACATGACCCAGTGCAACTTCACCATCTTCCAAGGAACACGCCAACTTCTCTTTTATTACCTTCAATCTGAAATCTTCATTAGCAACCGAAACTAATAGAAAAACTATAGGTAAGCTGCAAAGTGATCTCTGGAATTTTAATGACAGTTATTCTATGGGCCTGATTCTAGCCCTCCCTAAAGACCCCACAGAATCCACTGTGTGGAGGGGGTGCTGTGGGGCACCTCCTGGATCCCAAACCCCTTCTCTGCGACCACTGTGCCCATCCTCCTGCACCCAGACCTTCCTGTGGGCTCAGCTCAGGCCTTGATTCTAACACACTGCAGGGTAACAGTCCTCAACCCAATTCCACTTCCTTCCTTCCTCCACAGGTGTGATCATGCGTTTCCCAATGAAACCCAGTCATGCAAACCTCAGTCACAGCATCTGTGTCCCAGGGAAACTGAGCTAAGACACTATGGCATGTGCACCATTTGACACAGCCCACAGTTGGCCATGAGCCCACATCCAGGTCTCCAGGTAGAACTGAGACCACCTTTGTCAACAGTTCCACACACCCCGTGATCCCACAAGTATGAATGTCTCTCTCTTTCTCTTACACACACACACATACACACACACACACCCATTCACTGGGTTCATCCAGAGGCCTACTCTTGCTGCCACAGCCCTCCTGGAGACTCTGACAAGCTCCCCTTCACTTTCCCCCACTTTTCTACCTCTTCATGCATGGTTGAACAAGAGGGCTAAACAGCAGAGACCAAGGGCATGAGCATCGCAACAGAGGTGTGCACAAGCTGCAAATCCAAGGACACTCGGCACTCAGGTACAGAGATCAAGGAGCTGGCCCTCCTGGGAAAACCTGCCAGCAACTTGGGACATCAGAAAATTTTACAGGCCCTTGAGATTTGGTTGGATTCAGCTCAGTGAAGAATTAACAATGATAGAGAAATCCCAGTCTCACTGACCCCTGTTCCCCCCAGTGAGAGTTCACTGGAATATATCCCAGATCTTTAAGGAGGGGGGAACTGTTTCATATCCCCTTGGATTCCAAACCTTCTGGCCACTAACCACAGGAAACTCAGCATCTCCTGATCTGAGCTAATAAACTGCTGGAAGGCAGAGCTGCTGTCTAAGATGGCAACTGGTCCCTGGGTGGACAGAGCTTAGAAGACCTGGGGGCTGCAGTAAGCAGTGACACAGCAGACTAAAACATGGGGACACCTCAAGACACTAGATCTATCAGGCTCATTAGGACTCCCCATATCTTTTTGCTTTTCAGTGATTAAGTGCCCACATAGGGTAAGGATCAATTAGAGTTGAAATGCTCAGAAAAGATATAGGAACCATCATCACCTACCCTGTCCCCTCTGTCTCCCCTGAGAATTCTTCAGCCCATGCCACATTCCCAGTCCTCACCCCCAGAGTGAGATGCTGTGAGCATCCAGGGAGGAAGAGGAACATGGTGCATCCTTCAATGGAGGGAAAAGAGGAAAGACTCCAAACAGTCAAAGGACAAGGGCATTTCTGATGAAGGTGATTAATATAGAGGCAGGAAACCCAGTTAATGTGATAGAGAATATAGGAAGGAGATGGGGAGACCTCGCTGGCCTAGACCTGAAGGAACAGAAACAGCAAGAGCCACAGTGATTAATGACTAAAGGCAGGCATAGAAACTAAGATCCAAGACAGAGAAGGTTTTGGTGTCTATGAACAAGGACTAAGTGAATGTGACCAGGACAGACTGACCATGAGAATGGGGTCAGCTCCCAGGATGAGGCTGGAGACACTGGCAGCGACCTAAGGGTGACAAAGGGCTGTGGAACCACATGAGGAGTCAGGATGCTGCCTTGAGGACACGGGGAAGCCAGTGAGGGTGGGAGGTCTCCCTGCAGACTGACCCTTATTCATAGAAGACATCTGCTGATTATCTATCTCACTCTAAGCATATGTTCCCACCTCCATCCTACTGTTGTCCTTTTTCATTTTGCAAAACTGGGACCCATTTCAAATTCTAGTAACAACTGGGCCCTCCCTCCAAGAAGAACTGCCACACACAGTCACACACCCAATTTGGCCAATCATTTCAGCGGTCACTGGTGCTCAGATTCTGGACCCGAGGGAAACATCATCAGATCACCTCATTGCTCACTAGTTACCAGATCACATAAAAGAGAGGAAAATGGAGTATCAGACAAACTGCTTAAATTAGGTCGTGACTCTTAATATAAAAGATCACTCACATTCTTCCTAAGTACTCATCAAAACAGTCTACATCTCTTTACTAGTTACCAGAAAAATGCTTCGAAAATATAACATCAATAAGAAACAGCATATGGGCCTCACATAAACATGAAACAAACCTAAAGTGAATCAACTTGTTAAAAATTTTTCCACTGAAGAATTATGGTGCCAAGTAAAAAAAAAAAATTTGAGCATATAGCATACTTAGAAAACAATGACATGAACTAATTACAGGAGGGCAACAAATCTTATTTCAGAAGTGAATAATTCTTTACAAGAAAGTCGGTATTGAATGATCTAATCTATCCCAAGCTACAAAAAGAATAAAATGTAAAGAAAGGAGAAAGCAAAAAGGAAAATGATCACAAAGAACATATTTAATGTTTCTGGAAAGGCACCATGTAGTAAGAGAGTCAGTCAGTTCTGCACATGGATGTTATCTTTTAATACAAATAATTATAAAAGGCACACGACTTACTGACAGAAGTTTTGCAATTCTCATCTGTATAATGTAAAGAAAGAAGTTTTAAATTTATTAGATCCTAAAGCCAAAAATCAATGTGGTGGTTTTGTCACTAAACTCTTGGTATCCCATGGACTGTAGCCCACCAGGCTCTTCTGTCTATGGGATTCTCCAGGCAAGAATACTAGGTGGGTTGCCATTTTCTTCTCCAGAGGATCTTCCCCACCCAGAAATCGAACTCGGGTCTCCTGCATTGCAGGAAGATTCTTTACCTACTGAACTATGAGGTAAGGCAAAAATCAGTGTATCACGACTTCATAATCCTTATCCAACCAATTCAGCACTCTCTGGATCCAGTCCCCTCCCCCACCTGCACACTACTTGTTTCCACTTGTGACTAAGAAGGAGAGAAACTCACGCTGCGCTGCTGAGACAGCTGCACTGCCGGCTCTCTGCTTCTGGATGTTGGAAGCTGCAGGGGCCGGCAGTGAAAAGGCGGAGGTGGCCTGGGGAAGAGGCCTAAAGGGAGACAAACTGTCAGGGTGCAGGTCGTGGAGGGAAGCCGGGTCTGCCCTGCACCTTGGGAAGGTGAGGCGGGCAGGGCCGAACAATTCAATAGTGTAATCTCTGAGGAAGGGGACTGCAGGAAATTAAAAGACGTCTGCTTCCTGGAAGGGAAGTTAAAAACAAAGGCATCACACTGACAACAAAGGTCCCTATACTCAAAATAATGTTAGTCGCCGAGTCGTGTCCGACTCTTTGTGACCCCATGGAGTCGGACTCCTCTGTCCACCAGGCTCCTCTGTCCCGGGAATTCTCCAGGTAAGAATACTGGAGTGCGTGCCTATTTCCTTCTCCAGGGGGAATCTTCCTGACCTACGGATCAAACCATGTCTCCTGCAACGCAGGCAAATTCTTTACTGTCTGAGCCACCAGGGAAGCTCAGATATAATGCAAGTGCAATGGAAATAGTTGAGATGAGTGGCAAATTCAAGTTGTGTTTTTTGGAATAACATGGAATTATCCCCCCAAATTTTTCCATGCTAAGATTGAATCCATGGATATGCAGATAGGAAAGGTCGACTGTATTTTCTTCTCTCCAAATATCAAATTCCTAGAAAATATGCAATATCATATACAGTTTCAAATTAAATTCACAGGTTTTTGGTTTGTTTTTGCTTTAACCTGTCATGTAACATACTGCCGTTGAGTCCTTGAATGTGGCATCTAACCAAAAACAGCTGCATATGGTAACCCTCTGTATGAGAGGTGTAAATAGGTAAGAAGACATTTTTGTGGACTATTTTTAAAACATGATAAATGGCATTGTCAACATTATTCACAACTTAAATATCATGTATACATTACAGATCATCTCCATTTCAACAATTATGTAAGGGGAACACTAGTAAATAAAAATTTTACCATGTTCTTATGCAGTGCTTAATCAACTGAATGTTTTATCTGAAGAGCCTATGATATAAAAATTAGAATCAAAGTTTTGCGTTTTGAATGCTGGTCCATAAGGAAGGCTGAACATAGAAGAATTAATGTTTTTGGACTGTGGTGCTGATGACGACTCTCAAGAGTCCCTGGGACAGCAAGGCGAGTCGTCTAGGACCATCAATCTCTTGGGGCTGCTTTGAGGAGGGCAGAAGAACTCCATCTTGAGGCTTGTCACTCATCTTAAGACAGCAGCTGAACTGGGCCTGAACTTCGCCCAAGAATGAGTAAACCATCCTTGAAGTAAAACCAGGTCTCCTTGGAGACCTCTCTCCCCACTGATGGCAAAGACTGGAGTTAAGGTCAGGCTGCCCCAGTTAGATTAACAATGAAGATATCCCCCTTGAAGTATAATCACTGTTCCCCTTTAACCTTAATTGTTAGTTCTCCATACACCTACATGTTGTAAAACTAAATCATATACATCAAAAAAAGTTGCAAACATGTAAACACTCACTCAGTGAGGGGTATAAAACCGAGTCTCTTGAAAATCTCGGGGTCCTTGTTCGGAACTGATTCCCCTGGGACGTGCTGGGGTAATAAACTGTACTCCACTGTCTTGAGTGTCCTTCGAGGTATGCTTTGCGACTCTGGATTCTCATTTTTCCATAACAAATCCTACAGGAAATCAACCCTGAATATTCCCTGGAAGGACTGATGCTGAATCTGAAGCTCCAATACTTTTAAATTTCCTGTCATGAGAACTCCATTCTTCTTTATAGAAACTGTTTCTGTTCCATGCTTATGATGACAGAGCTTCAAATACTTTTGAGAAAAACTTGTTTACATCATAAGATATGTCATATACATATAAACATCATAAGTGAATACTTCCTCAACGTACTGGAAGTGAAAAATTACTAGATGATCACTTGACAGTAATTAGGCAGTTTTAGTTTTTATTTAAAAATTATATATTCTCCCTCTTTTCTTCGCGGTCTGTTTTCAAAAGTTCCATCAGATGTGGACAACAAAGCAGACTACAAAATAACATCTTGAGAAGACACTACAATTTAGTTTCACCAAAATTATCACCAAAGTTGCACTCAGTTCAGTTCAGTTCAGTTGCTCAGTCGAATCCGACTCTTTGCAACCCCATGAATCACAGAATGCCAGGCCTCCCGGTTCATCACCATCTCCCAGAGTTCACTCAGACTCATGTCCAAGAGTCAGTGATGCCATCCAGCTATCTCATCCTCTGTTGTCCCCTTCTCCTCCTGCCCTTAATCCCTCCCAGCATCAGACTCTTTTCCAATGAGTCACCTCTGCGCATGAAGTGGCCAAAGTACTGGAGTTTCAGCTTTAGCATCATTCCTTCCAAAGGAATCCCAGCGCTGATCTCCTTCAGAAGGGACTGGTTGGATCTCCTTGCAGTCCAAGGGATTCTCAAGAGTCTTCTCCAACATCACAGTTCAAAAGCATCAATTCTTTGGCGCTCAGTCTTCTTCACAGTTCGACTCTCACATGCATACATGACCACAGGAAAAACCATGGCCTTGGCTAGACGGACCTTAGTCGGCAATGTAATGTCTCTGCTTTTGAATATGCTATCTAGGTTGGTCATAACTTTTCTTCCAAGGAGTAAGCGTCTTTTAATTTCATGGCTGCAGTCACCATCTGCAGTGATTTTGGAGCCCCCAAAAATAAAGTCTGACACTGTTTCCACTGTTTCCCGATCTATTTCCCATGAAGTGATGGGACCGGATGCCATGATCTTCGTTTTCTGAATGTTGAGCTTTAAGCCAACTTTTTCGCTCTCCTCTTTCACTTTTTGTTTAGTTTTTTTGTTGTTTTTGAAATTTTTTTTTTAAATTTTTCTTTTTACTTTATTTTACTTTGGCCACCTCATGAGAAGAGTTGACTCATTGGAAAAGACTCTGATGCTGGGAGGGATTGGGGGCAGGAGGAGAAGGGAATGACAGAGGATGAGATGGCTGGATGGCATCACCGAATAGATGGACGTGAATCTGAGTAAACTCCGGGAGCTAGTGATGGAGAGGGAGGCCTGGCGTGCTGCACTTCATGGGGTTGCAAATAGTCGAACATGACTGAGCGACTGAACTGAACTGAAGGAACTGATAGATACACAACTGAAATTAATACATTTTGAGGAATCTTGTTCCCATTGTAATTCTCCCATTTTTGGAATTAAGAAGTAATCTAACAAATGTCGTCTTTTAACATATTTTCGAAAAGTTAACACATCTATGAAATCTATGGGTGCATTCCAACTGGGAATTCCATCACCTACCATTATTCCTCAAAACTGGCATATTATTATTATACATTTACAGGCTTGCTTTTTTAGTATACCCATGGATGTGAGAGTTGGACTATGAAGAAATCTGAGTGCCAGAAAACTGATGCTTTTGAACTGTGGTGTTGGAGAAGACTCTTGAGAGTCCCTTGGCCTGCACGGAGATCCAACCAGTCCATTCTGAAGGAGATCGGCCCTGGGATTTCTTTGGTGGGAATGATGCTGAAGCTGAAACTCCAGTACTTTGGCCATTTCATGCGCATAGCTGACTCACTGGAAAAGAGTCTGATGCTGGGAGGGATTGGGGGCAGGAGGAGAAGGGGACGACAGAGGATGACATGGCTGGATGGCATCACTGACTTGATGGAGGTGAGTCTGAGTGAACTCCAGAGGTTGGCAATGGACCGGAAGGCCTGCCGTGCTGTGATTCATGGGGCTGCAAAGAGTCGGACACGACTGAGCGACTGAACTGAAGTGAACTGAACTGATACCCAATTCATTATCATAATCATATCAGGCGTCATAAACGATACAAATGGACTGTGTTGCCTCAGTCCATTGAATGATGAATTCTCCCACCATGTGTCAGTATTACGTAGCCAAAGCCCTTGAACCTGTGAGAAAACAATTTCCCGACTTTCTTGTTTTTCGTTATATGGATGATATATTGTGTTCAGCTCCATCTATTTTAGAAACTCAACAGATGTTTGACATAGCTCAGTTCAGCTCAGTTGCTCAGTTGTGTTGGACTCTTTCACACCCCATGAATGGCAGCACGGCAGGCCTCCCTGTCCATCACCAACTCCCGGAATTCACTCAGACTCAAGTCCATCAAGTCAGTAATGCCATCCAGCCGTCTCATCCTCTGTCGTCCCCTTCTCCTCCTGCCCCCAATCCCTCCCAGCATCAGAGTCTTTTCCAATGAGTCAACTCTTCGCATGAGGTGGCCAAAGTACCGGAGCTTCAGCTTAGCATCATTTCTTCCAAAGAAATCGCAGGGCCAATCTCCTTCAGAATGGACTGGTTGGATCTCCTTGCAGTCCAAGAGACTCTCAAGAGTCTTCTCCAACACCACAGTTCAAAAGCATCAATTCTTCGGGCCTCAGCCTTGCTCACAGTTCAACTCTCACATCCCTAACTTGACCACTGGAGAAACCATAGCCTTGACTAGACGGACCTTAGTCGGCAAAGTAATGTCTCTGCTTTTGAATATGCTATCTACGTAGGTCGTAATTTTTCTTCCAAGGAGTAAGCGTCTTTTAATTTCATGCCTGCAGTCACCATCTGCAGTGATTTGGGGGCCCAATGTTTCCACTGTTTCCCCATCTATTTCCCATGAAGTGATGGGACCAGATGCCATGATCTTCGTTTTCTGAATGTTGAGTTTTAAGCCAAATTTTTCACTCCTCTTTCACTTTCATCAAGAGGCTTTTTAGTTCCTCTTCACTTTCTGCCATAAGGGGGGTGTCATCTGCATATCTGAGGTTATTGATATTTCTCCCAGCAATCTGGATTCCAGCTTGTGTTTCTTCCAGTCCAGCGTTTCTCATGATGTACTCTGCATGTAAGTTAAATAAGCAGGGTGACAATATACAGCCTTGACGTACTCCTTTTCCTCTTTGGAACTAGTCAGTTGTTCCAAGTCCAGTTCTAACTGTTGCTTCCTGACCTGCATACAGATTTCTCAAGAAGCAGGTCTGGTGGTCTGGTATTCCCATCTCTTTCAGAATTTTCCAGTTTATTGTGATCCACATAGTCAAAGGCTTTGGCATAGTCAACAAAGCAGAAATAGATGTTTTTCTGGAACTCTCTTGCTTTTTCTATGATCCAGAGGATGTTGGCAATTTGATCTCTGGTTCCTCTGCCCTTCTAAAAGCAGCTTGAACATCTGGAAGTTCACGGTTCACATATTGCTGAAGCCTGGCTTGGAGAATTTCGAGCATTACTTTACTAGCATGCGAGATGAGTGCAATTGTGTGGAAGTTTGCAATGCTTAAAACCTTATAAATAAATCATTGCCCCTGAAAAGATTCAAACGTCTACACCTTATTATTACTTAAGATTTGTTGTTAATAGACAACATATTACTCCCCAATTAATACAGATTCATATTCGTAAATTATCAACCTTGAATGATTTTTGAAACCTTTTAGGCGATATAAATTGGATTAGACCCTCTTTAGACATTACAAATTATCAACTAATTTATTTAACTCTTTAAAAAGAGATTCCGATTTAAATAGCCTTCATTCACTTTCACAAGAGGCACGAGAAAAAGTGTTTAATACAAAATAAATTGCAAAAACAATTTCCTACTCGTATTAGACTTCATTTACCTCTAGAATTATTTATACTTCCCTCTCTCCATTCTCCCACAGGACTTCTTAGTCAACAAGAATACCCAATAGAATAGATCTATACCCATTTTAGAGGGACAAAGTCACTTACACCCTATCTATTTGATCGCGCTAATCATTATCAATGGAAGAAAGAGAGCTAAGACTCTAATTGGCTCCAATCCTCATAAAACTGTAGAACCTATTAATAAACCTCAATTTGAGAACACATTACAAACTTCTACTGATTTCCAAATAGCCTTTCTGGAATATTTTGGAGAAATTTCATTTCATTATCTAACAAAATGGAATTTCTTCAAAAATACTGAATTTATTCTCTCTCACATTGTCACATCACAACCTATACCTCAAACTGATGTTTTCTATATAGATGGCACTAAAAACGCCGAAGCCTCATTCTGGTTTCTCAAAGAATATAAAATCTTTTATACTAAATTTCACTCTGCTCAACAAAACGAATTAGATGCTCTCATTTAGGTTATTCACCTACATTTTCATCCTATTAATATAGCTTCTGATTCCTTATATTCAGTTTTTGTATTAAGAAATATAGAAACTTCTACCATAAATTCTAATCAATCTATTATCCAACAACATTTTCTTGAACTACAATTATTGTAAAGAACCACACTTCCCCCATTTATATTCAGTTCAGTTCAGTTCAGTTGAGTTGTTCAGTCATGTATGACTCTTTGCGACCCCATGAATTGCAGCATGCCAGGCCTCCCTGTCCATCACCAACTCCCAGAGTTAACTCAAACTCACATCCATCGAATTGGTGATGCCATCCAACCATCTCATCCTCGGTCATCCCCTTCTCCTCCTGCCCCCAACCCTCCCAGCATCAGAGTCTTTTCCAATGAGTCAACTCTTCCCATGAGGTGGCCAAAGTACTGGAGTTTCAGCTTTAGTATCATTCCTTCCAGAGAACACCCAGGGTTGATCTCCTTTAGAATACACTGGTTTGACCTCCTTGCAGTCCAAGGGACTCACAAGAGTCTTCTCCAACACCACAGTTCAAAAGCATCAATTCTTCAGCACTCAGCCTTCTTCACAGTCCAACTCTCACATCCATACATGACCACTGGAAAAACCATAGCCTTGACTAGACAGACCTTTGTTGGCCAAGCAATGTCTGCTTTTCTATATGCTGTCTAGGTTGGTCATAACTTTTCTTCAAAGGACCCATATTCAAACACATTCTTTCTTGTCTTCCTGAACCGATGGTTCATGGCAATGAACAAGCTGATAAACTTCTCTTTTGTTACTCCTGAAGAGCATCATGCTCTATTATACAATAATGCTGGCTCATTACATCAAATTTGGAAAATTCCATACCAACATGCTAAAGAAATAATTAATATCATCTCTACTTGTAGGCCCCTACATCTTCGACCCTTTGCACACAGTATCAATCCTCGTGGATTACAACCCAATGAACTATGGCAAATGAATGTAACTCATTGCCCTGAACTTTCTCCCTCTTCCTTCTTACATATCTCAATCGATACAAATTCTTCTTTTATATGGGCCACACCTCCCCAAGGTGAAACTACACATGTTATAACCCACCTATTAACCTGCTTTACAATAATGGGAACACCTAGTTCTATAAAAGGAGACAATGGCCCTACCTATATTTCTAGGCCATTCAAACAATGTTTACAATCATTTTATATTAAATATATTACAGGTATTCCTTATAATCCACAATCACAGGGCATAGTTGAATGAGCACATCACACACTGAAACTACAAATCAAAAAATTTAAAAAGGGGGAATACACAGGAACACTTCTATCTTCCTTATCTGTTATGGTCTTTACAGACCGGGACTTGGGGACTGGAGTCGACGCAAAGAAGGCAAAAGAAGGATGCGGGGGACCCAAGTCTCAAGTGAAACAAGGGTACTTTATTTGCAGAAATGCATGCTTATATATCTTCAAGAAAATGATTACTCAGCCATTAAGAATGAAATTCCATCAGTTGCAAGAAAATGGATAGTCCTATAAGTAAAAGGTCACTGAAGGGAATCCAAGCAGGTGCTCTTTCCCATGATCTCAGTCCTGAGAACTGAGTGCAGCTCTGCTCATTCCTGTTTTCCAGGGGAACTGATAAGGAACAGAGAGTCTTGCGAAATGGCACACAAAGGAAGAAAATGCAACATATTGGATCCCTTAAAGTTGAACGTTCCTTGACAATTCCCCCTTTTTTATTTTTTCATAATTGGGGGTGACTGTAGATACTTTTTGTGAAAAAGGCCCTGACCAATTGAGTTTGTTTAGTTTGAACAATTTTAGTTAAAAAGCATCAGTATACTACAAATATAATCACCAGGATAATTATCAGCATTATAATTCCAGATCCAATACTACGTGTAATTCTTTGAAACCATCCTCGAGGGTCTAGCCTAGATAATCATCAGGTAGCTGTTCTGCTAAGGTTTCCAAATTGTTGGAAGAGGGTAGACTCTTAGAGAAGGTTTCAAAGATTTCCTTTTGTAATAATTGTACATTTAAGGAAGCATTATCACGTATGTCTTGCAAATGAAATTTGATTTGTTCCCAATAGTAGGCACTATAGTTGAACCAAACAGGGGTAATACAAAATTGAGTCGAATTCCAGTCACATTTTAGTATAACTTGCTTTTGTAAATCTATTAATTGATCGCTGACTCATTGGATGGCTGTTTTTATTTCCTGTATTTCATGTTGAACTTCCTCATTTATCTGAGCCTGAGTGGTCCTCATAGTATGAGCATCTTTGCTCCAATTTTGAATAAAGTTGTGTGTTTGAACTGAGGCTTGTAAAGCAATGCCTGAGACAGTGGCAGTCGTGCAAATGGCAGTGAATCCCCAAGTGCCAAGAATTAGCCATCCAATGAATCGTTTAGATCATCAAAGTAATTTAGTAAGTAACTGGGAGGCAAGTCCTGCCATGGGACCCTCTTCCCAGGGTCGTTGGAGATCTACTGGCAACCATAGATTATGTCGAGATTGAAGAATGAAAAGGGATTCGTTTTTCAAAGAAACATAGGAATTAAGACAAGTACACAATTTGCAATCTATACAAGCCACAGAACATAGAGTATTATTAAACTGCAAGTTCCCTATAGCTATAACAAAAGGAAGGGGAACACAAGCTTGTATGAAATATGAATGATTATAACGAAAGGAATAGTTACTATGACTACAGCTGGTCCCCATGAAATATCCAGTCCAAGTTCCAAGTTCTTCGGTGCTCGCGGCAAGTTTCCAGATGTCCCATTGTTCAGGCCCAATCCGTTTATTGAGGATGATTTGAGGGAGAAGGGGTGCCATTTCACCATCAAGCCAGCCAACAAGTCATTTGTCATGGTAATGTTCCATCATAGTATTAGTAACCTTCTATGCTACTTCAGTAGCATAATCACATACAGTGCTATTAATATCATCTGAACAGTTAGACAACCACATACCATGGGGTCCCCAATCAACTATGGTGTAATTGGCCACAAACATTAATTTCCCTGATTTTGCTTGACATCTGTGTATATATATGAACAGGAATATATTTTAAGTTCTTATATTTAAACCCTTTGCAAAATGATTTTTGTCCTTTTCTTACAGTTTCAGTAGTGTTGACATGGTTCTCATAGAAAGGGCAGTAAACAGTCCAAGCAATGTCTGAAAGTTCTTCTTTGCAGGCAGAACGAAAACCCATGTTTGTTGGCTAATGTTAATGCATAATTCTGCTGGACCCATGCAGAAAGGAAGGACTTCATACCCTAGAGAAATATTTAGTCTCCCTTCTTCCTCAGGATGAAGGGGCCCCTTCAAGCTCCAAGGAGGAGGCATATGTACTGAGTCATTGGTGGATTCGATTGGTCCTTTATCTGTCAATTAAACAACCTGCAGTAAAGGGGGTTAGGTATATAGGCCCAGTTGCTGCTGCTACTGCTAAGTCGCTTCAGTCGTGTCTGACTCTGTGCGACCCCACAGATGGCAGCCGACCAGGCTCCCCCGTCCCTGGGATTCTCCTGGCAAGAACACAGGAGTGGGTTGCCACTTCCTTCTCCAATGCATGAAAGTGAAAAGTGAAAGTGAAGTCGCTCAGTCGTGTCCAACTCTTCGTGACCCCATGGACTGCAGCCCACCGGGCTCCTCCATCCATGGGATTTTCCAGGCAAGAGTACTGGAGTGGGGTGCCATTGCCTTCTCCGATAGGCCCAGTAAGTATGATTAATTAATTCAGCTTGGGCAGGGGAAGCAAAAGCAAGCAAAGCAAGCATAGCAACAAAAATATTTTCTGGATTCCAAGACATTCCCTGTTGAGAAACCAGATTTTCAGCTTGATTAGTAAGGGATTTTATTTGTCCCCAAGTAGGGAGATCATGAAGTCAATGACATCAAGGGTGGTGCTTCTTGAAGATTTTTCGAGCCGCCATGACCCGTATTCAGGAGAAGGCAATGGCACTCCACTCCAGTACTCTTGCCTGGAAAATCCCATTGATGGAGGAGCCTGGTAGGCTGCAGTCCATGGGGTCACTAGAGTCAGACACGACTGAGCGACTTCTCTATCACATTCATGCATTGGAGAAGGAAATGGCAACACACTCCAGTGTTCTTGCCTGGAGAATCTCAGGGACGGGGGAGCCTGGTGGGCTGCCGTCTATGGGGTCGCACAGGGTCACGACTGAAGCGGCTTAGCAGCAGCAGTAGCATGACCTGTATTGGGATATTTTCCTCCTGGGGTTTTGTTTTTTCGTCTTTATCTTGAACACTGGAAGCTCCCCTGGGGCAGATCTGCCGAAGAGGAAGCTGATTGAGTACGTTGGATCCATCTGGAGAAATACTAGAATACCCCTTTCCCTGTAAGATTAATTTCCCAGATTTCCATTGCTTAGTTAGCCCATCTTGATACCAAATGGGCAGAGGAAGAGAGGTATCTTTTAATTCCTCGAAATGTTTTTCTGCTCGTGTCAAGATATCTCCTTGCGATAAGTTTAAAAAATTTAAAACGAATAAAGCTGTATTAACAATAGTTATAGGATTACAGAGTATATAGTGTTGAGATCTAGTAAAATTTGCTCTGGATAAGGAAGATAGAAATGTTTCTGTGTATTCCCCCTTTATAATTTTTTTATTTGTAGTTTCAGTGTTCGATGTGCTCATTCAACTATGCCCTGTGCTTGTGGATTATAAGTAATGCCTGTAATATGCTGAATAGAAAAATATTGTAAAAATTGTTTGAATTCCCTAGAAGTATAGGCAGGGCCGTTGTCTGTTCCTGTAGAGTCGGGAGTTCCCATTATTGCAAAACAAGCTAATGGGTGGGTTATAATGTTCTGTGTAGCCTCACCTCGAAGAGGGGTGGCCCATATAAAAGAATTTGTGTCGATACAGACGTAGGAAAGAAGATGGAGAAAGTTCAGGGCAATGAGTTACATCCATTTGCCATAATTGGTTGGGCTGGAATTCTAGGGGATTAACACCCTGTGCAAAGAGTTGAAGATGTAGGGGTGTACAAGTAGAGCAATTATTAATGATTTTTTTTTTTTTAGCATAGTTCAGTTCAGTTCAGTAGCTCAGTCGTGTCCGACTCTTTGCGACCCCATGAGTCGCAGCACGCCAGGCCTCCATGTCCATCACCAGCTCCCGGAGTTCACTCAGACTCACGCCCTTCGAGTCAGTGATGCCATCCAGCCATCTCATCCTCTGTCGTCCCCTTCTCCTCCTGCCCCCAATCCCTCCCAGCATCAGTCTTTTCCAATGAGTCAACTCTTCACATGAGGTGGCCAAAGTACTGGAGTTTCAGCTTTAGCATCATTCCTTCCAAAGAAATCCCAGGGCTGATCCCCTTCAGAATGGACTGATTGGATCTCCTTGCAGTCCACCAGTATGGAATTTTCTAAATTTGGTTTAAGGAGCCAGCATTATTGTACAATAGAGCATGTTGTTCCTCGGGAGTAGCAAAAGAAACAAGTTTATCAGCTTGTTCATTACCATGAGTCATAGGGCCAGGAAGGCAGGAATGTGTTCGAATATGGGTAATGTAAATGGGGGAAGTGCAGTCCCTAATAAGAGACTGTAGTTCGAGAAAAACTTGTTGAATAATAGGTTGGTTGGAATTTATAATAGAGGTTTCTATATTTCCTAATATAAAAACTGAATATAAAGAGTCAGAGACTATATTAATAAGGTAAGGGTGTAGGTGAATAACTTGAATGAGTATATAATTCGTTTTGTTGAGCAGAATGAAATTTAGTATAAAAGACTTTGTATTCTTCGACAGACCAGAAAGAGGCTTTGGTGTTTTTAGTCCCATCTATATAGAAAACATCAGCTCGAGGTATAGGTTGTAATGTGATAATGCAAGAGATAATAAATTCAGTATTTTTCAAGAAATTTCAGAGTTTGTTAGAAGGATTATGAAATGAAATATCTTTAAAATATTCCAGAAAGGCTATTTGGAAATTGGTAGACGTTTGTGGTGCATTCTCAAATTGAGGTTTATTAATTACAATGCTATGAGGATCGAACTAATTAGTGTCTTAGTTCTATTTCTCCCATTGATAATTATTAGAGTGATCAAATCAATATAGGGCGTAAGTGACCTCGTCCCTCTAAAATGGGTAGAGATCCATTCTATCAGGTGTTCTTGTTGGGCAAGAAGGCCCGTCGGGGAATAGAGAGAAGGGAGTATAAACAACTCGAGAGGTAAATCAAGTCTAATACGAGTAAGAAACTGTTTTTGGAATTTATTTTGTACCAAACAAGGGCTATTTAAATAGGGATCTCCTTTTAAAGTATTCAATAAATTAGTCAGTTGATCATTTGCAATGCCTAAAGTGGGTCTAATCCAGTTTATATAACCTAAAAGTTTCTGAAAATCATTCAAGGTTGATAATTTATTAACATGAATCTGTTAGTTGGGGAGTAATACGTTGTCTATTAACAACAGAGCCTAAGTAATGGTAAGGAGTAGAGGTTTGAATATTTTCAGGAGCAATGTTTAATCCAGAGTCTTCCAAGCACTGTTGAGCTATGTCAAACATTTGTTCAGTTTCTAAAACACAGGGAGCTGAAGACAATGTATCATCCACATAATGAATAACAAGAAAGTTAGGAAATTGTTTTCTCACAGGTTCAAGGGCTTTGGCTACATAATATTGACACACGGTGGGAGAATTCATCATTCCTTGAGGCAATACAGTCCACTGATATCATTTATTAGGCCCGATATGATTAGGATCGGAGAAGGCAGTGGCACCCCATTCCAGGACTCTTTCCTGGAAAATCCCATGGACGGAGGAGCCTGGTAGGCTGCAGTCCATGCTAAGGGTCAGACACGACTGAGCGACTTCCCTGTCACTTTTCACTTTCATGCATTGGAGAACGAAATGGCAACACACTCCAGTGTTCTTGCCTGGAGAACCCCAGGGACAGAGGAGCCTGGTGGGCTGCCTTCTATGGGGTCGCACAGAGTCGGACACAACTGAAGTGACTTAGCAGCAGTAGCAGCAGCATGATTAGAATAAGGAAGAAAGAAAGCAAATCTGTCTGGGTCTAGAGGGTGTAAAACTATAGTAAAAAAGCAACCTTGTAAACCTATAATAATAATATGCCAGTTTTGAGGGATAGTGGCAGGTGATGGAATTCCTGGTTGCAATGCACCCATAACTTTCATAGATGTTTTAATTTTTCTAAGGTCTGTTAAGAGATGCCATTTGCCAGATTTATTACAAAAATGGGAAAATTCCAAGGGGAATAAGATTCCTCAATATGCTGTGATTTCCATTGTGTTGATAAGTTCTTTAGTAGCCTCCAATTTATCTTTTGTGAGGGGCCATTGCTCTGTCCAAATAGGCTCGTCATTTTTCCAAGTAATTTTAATAATTGCATTGATTGTTAGGTGAGCAGTGGCCCCTAGGAAAAATGTGGAATATATATTTGAGTTTGCCGTTGCATAAGTAAATCTCTTCATATTAAATTGAGGGGTGTACCTATCACATAACGTTGTAATGTTGCAGGCTGGCCTTTTGGTCCCTCACATGGATATATTTGGACACTTTGATAAACCTCTTGTGCTTTGGTTTGAGAAACTGCTGCAGTTTGGCAAGAAATTCTCTGTATAGGCCAAGATTTGGGCCATAAATATTTGGAAATAATGGTAATATCAGATCCAGTATCAAGAAGACCAGAAAATCTTTTGCCATTAATTTTGATATTTATATTCGGTCGTGCACATTCAGATACTATGGACGTCCATAAGGACTGTTTTTGATCTGAACCGCCAAATCCACCTGTGCAGACGCCATTAGAGGAGCTAATAGGCATGTAAGGTGAAGGGAGTAGTTGGGCCATCTTGCCCCCTTTTTGAACGCCATAGTATCTGAGATGACATCATAATTTGAATTTCTCCCTCATCATCTGAATCAATTATTCCAGGGTGAACACTAATTCCTTTAGAAGTCAAACTAGATCGGCCAAGTAAAAGGCAGAAAGTTTGTGGGGGCAGAAAGAGTATCCACTTCACTAGTTTAAGTGGGACCTTCTATACTTCTCAACTAGCTGCTGAGAACAGATAAAAAGAATACCTCAACGTTGTAAGAGGTCTATTAGGCCCTTTCCCAAGACATACATCCTGAGATAACTTTGGTACAAGATTAGCCAGGGAGAACAGGTTCCGGCCAATGTCTCTATGCAAGATATACTGTTGCTGTGTAAGCAGGGGTACAAGTCTTGAGATATAGGTTCCCAGGCAAGATTTGTTACAATTATAATCATTACCATAGAGCCTAAGAAAAGCATTTCCATGAGTAAGACATTCGGCTGTCTAATCATTAGTTCTGGACCTAAAGAAAGGTCAGTTCTCTGGCAAGCTATGTTGCTGCACAAGGCTTAAGGAAAGCATGAGTGAGAATGTTTGTCTCCTCCTTACAGGGCCTTGGACTGCCTGCCTAAGCATTAACTCTTTCATTTCCTCCTGCTTTTAGGAGAATAGTGTTGGCAGGGAAAGGGGTGGAGAAATCGTTCTGTAACTTCTTCCTGCCGGGAAGGGGCATAGACCCTAAATTGTTGAGGCAACATATTCTCCTCATCCTACTATTGAGGGTCTCTGATCCAGTGGCCCTGAGTAATAGCTAGAGGAGGTAGCGGAAACTGCAGGAGCATGAACAATCACTTGTAATGTAAATGCCTAAGTTACTTAGATACAAAGTACATTATATAGTTACAGATACAAATGCAAACAGCAAGAACCAGATGACTACATTTATTACAGTCAAGATAGTTTTCCACCAAGGAGGGCTTTGTATTTGAGTTTCTATAGCATTACATTGCCCTGTACCAGTTAACATTTCAAAAGTAATTTGCTTTTGGGCAGTACCAGCTCGGGCATTAGAATTGGCACGATCTTGGGCCATACCCTGAAGCCACATGGTCCACTGAAGATATTCTCCCGGTTTAAGATGAGCGCTTATCAAAAGTCGCCAATCATAAGTTGCAAAATTTCCAGGAGAAGATGCCATAGTGTTTAAAAGTTTCTTAGTAAAAGGTGAATGACAGCCATACATAGTTACAGCTTTTTTCATTTGTTGCATGTGAGAAAAATTAATGCCTTCCTACTGAGGTATTATTTGCCATTGGGCGTTCAGTTCAGTTTAGTTCAGTTGCTCAGTCATGTCTGACTCTTTGCGACCCCACAAATCGCAGTATGCCAGGCCTCCCTGTCTGTCACCAACTCCCGGAGTTCACTCAGACTCATGTCCACCGAGTCAGTGTTGCAATCCAGCCATCTCATCCTCTGTTGTCCCCTTCTCCTCCTGCCCCCAATCCCTCCCAGCATCAGAGTCTTTTCCAATGAGTCAACTCTTCGCATCAGGTGGCCAAATTACTGGAGTTTAAGCTTTAGCATCATTCCTTCCAAAGAAATCCCAGGGTTGATCTCCTTCAGAATGGACTGGTTGGATCTCCTTGCAGTCCAAGGGATTCTCAAGAGTCTTCTCCAACACCACAGTTCAAAATTATCAATTCTTCGGTGCTCAGCTTCTCAAAAACAGGAAAAGCAGAGAAACCCATCGGCCTCAGAGATCCAAGACTGCAAAGCCAGTAACTCAGAAAGCCTTTGTCGTGAAGGAGAATGAGTGGATAGTATTTTCTCATAAATACAAGTGCGTGCCAAAGGCTTATCATTGTCATCAAGAAAAGTATTGTCAGCCTTAGTGTCCAAAAGAGACTCAGAAGAATTATTTTCAGTGTCAATTTGTACTTGAATTGAGGGGACTTTCGGTTTTGTGTCTGTTGCAAGAGAAGGAAGAGGAGCACTTGGGGCAGGGCTGGTGGGAAAACTCTGAAATATTTTATATTGTTCTAATTGAGCCTTTTCTAAAGTTTCATCATCTAATTCATATTCATGTAACAAGTGTTCTGCCTACTGTCGAATATTGGGGAGGGGAGGGGCTAGAATTACCTTGAAATGGCAGAATCACAGCTTTAATAAGAGCCCATAGGTCCAGAAATCTATTGGAATATTTTTTCCCCATCTTGAGGCTCGTTTAAGATTCTCTTTAATCTGGTTCCAAATTTCTAAATTGAAACTGCCTTCATTGGGGAACCAGGGATTATGTTCAACCACCGTTTGGAGATAGGCCTCTATTTGCTGACACGAAACTGAAAGTCTTTGAACTCACACAAAGGAAGAAAATGCAACATATTGGATCCCTTAAAGTTGAACGTCCCCTGACACTTATGCAGAGCAGAGGTTACTAGATTCCTGTCAGGGAATGTTTAACAGGAGGATTCCTATGTGCTATTTCTCATAAATCCTCTGTTTCTTATCAGTTTCTGTTGTCAGAAACCAGTGGAGTAGCACGCTGCTCCCAGGTCATAGACTGAGACAGGCTTGAATCTCCTTCAGTAAACATTCTCCTTACAACAAAACTGCTTAGTCTCGATCCTCTTCCTTAAGATATGGATTGTCTCCTGACCTTGTGACCATTATTAATCCATTGTTCCCTTGGTAAAGGTTGCTGTACGTTTGGTTTTCTGATCTTTATCATTATCGAAAGAAATTTCTTGTACAACAGCCTAATATATACTCAAAGAAAGATCACTAAAGCATCTTTGCTCCATCAGAGCTTGGGTCCCCGTGTCTGTCTTTCTCTTTCTCTTTTTATCTCTTTCAATTTCTTATCATCGACTCCAGACAGCCAGGTTCTGGTCCATTAAAGGACCCCAACAAGCGGCACTTGAACAGGGACTCTGGTATACGTGGCATTTAGGACGGAGGGACTCAGGGCCTACTGAGGTTGGGACCTATTGAGGTAGCTAAGTACTAAGACACAGGTCAAATGTCTGGAAAGCCCCATCATTTCTCTACTTTATTTACCATTTGTTTAAAGCTCAGGGACTTGTGGTTTCATGCCAATGAATAGAGGTTGCTTTCAAACAGTGGTTAAATGAAATCCTTGGTTTCCTAATAAAGGTAGTTTTGATTTAGAAATTCGGCACTGGGTGAAGGAAAATGTTGAATGAGCCACCAGGCAGGGAAAAAATATTTCAGTTGATTTCTGCCATTTCAAGGTAAATTCTAGCCCTCCGAATAGTCGATGACAAAACACTTATTGCATGAATATCAAGTAGATGATAAAACTTTATAAAAGGCCCAAGTAGAAGAAAATAAAATATTTCAAAATGTTCCTACTAGCCCTGCTCGGCTGCTTCAAATGCTCCTCCTCTGCCAACAGGCACAAACCCAGAAGTCTCTCCTTTGTTAGAACCTAAAGATTCTGACAATGACTCTCCTAGGACGTTTTTTCAAGGTTCTTCAGATGGCCCTCCTGCAAGCTCCTGCTTTGAGGTTGCCCACAGGGTCAGAATTTAATTTGTCACTGGAAGAAAAGGAGTGGCCTTGGGAGTTTTGCCACAACCCTGAGGGCCTCACCAGCAACCTATTGCTTATCTAAGTAGAGAATTGGATGTAACTTCACGAGAGTGGCCCCATTGCCTAAGAGTAATTGGGGCAGCAGCTTTATTAGCACCTGAAGCTTTAAAAATAACTGACAAAATCTTAATGTCCTGACTTCTCATGATGTGAGTGGAATCTTAAGTTCTAAGGTGAATATTTGGATGACAGACAGTAGGCTTCTTAAATATCAGTCATTGTTGTTAGACCAGTAACTAAGCTTAAAGTCTGTGGACATTTAAATCCTGCCACTTTCCTTCCTGAGAAGGAAAATGAAACACCTGATCACGATTGTTCCCAATTCCTAACTTTAAACTATGCAGCTTGGGAAGATCTAATGGATACACCATTAGACAATCCTGACATGGAAATATTTACAGATGGCAGTTCTTTTGTTCGGGATGGAAAGTATAAAGCAGGTTACTCCATGGTGACTGCTGAACAGGTTTTAGAAACAAAATCTCTCCCCCAGGGAACCAGTGCCCAGTTAGTGGGGCTTGTGGCTCTGACCCGAGCTCTAGAGTTGCACAAAGGGCAGCAAGTAAATATCTACATGGATTCTAGGTATGCTTATTTGACTTTACATGCTCATGCTGCAATATGGAAAGAAAGACAGTTTAAAACAGCAACAGGAGAACCTATGAAGCATTTCAGAGAGATCAAGAGACTTTTAACTGCTGTATATTGTCCTAAAGAAGTGGCTATTGTGCATTGCAAAGGGCACAGCAGGCATGGGAGTAAAGCAACTGAAGGTAATCAGCTGGCTGACTGTCAAGTTAGAAAAGCAGCACTTTATGAAACCCCTGCACTGCAGGCACCCTTGATCTGGTCAGTCCTATAGAACAAGAAAAACCAGAATATACTGAGGAAGAATTAGAAAGATATGAGAAAAGAGGAACTAAGATTATGGATCAAGGATGGTTACAGTCCAAGGATGGATGATTAATAATTCCTGAAAAGGCTCAATGGAAAATTCTTAAGGGTTTACACCAGTTTTCATGTGGGTTCAGAGAGTACTTACCAGATGGCATCTCGTTTGTTTGAAGGTAAAAATGTAATGAAAAATTTAAAGAACATTATCAAAAGGTGAAGTTTGTCAGAAAAATAACCCAAAGACTGAAAACTAGCAAAATTTGGATTACAACAAAGTGGAAAGTATCCTGGAGAAGACTGGGAAATTGATTTTACTCATATGCCAAAAGCTAATGGGTATTCTTACTTGCAAGTTTGGGTGGATACTTTTACAGGATGAATCTTTGCGAGGTTCAGCAACGACCTTTCATGCTCTTCTGAACAAAAACTCCTTGGCACAGACTCATATTTGCAAACAATCAGCACTTACTCACTCTCTTCCGTGACAGAGGCTCTCTGAATTACAGGCTTTGCAATCACAAGTTTCTGACGCTGATGGTTTCTCCATCTTTCCAGTTTTAGAAACCCTGACGCTCAAGGGCACATAATACTTCAATATGACGGTATTAATCTTTTTTTACATGCAACGAATGAAAAAGGCTGTAACTGTGTACAACCCACATTCACCTGTTACTAAAGAGTTTCTAAATGTTGTGGCATCTTCTATTGGAAATTTTATTCCCTATGATTAGCGAACTTTAATAAAAGCTCTCCTTAAACCAGGAGAATATCTTCAATGGACAATGTGGTTTCATGATATAGCCAGAAATCATGCTAAAAAGAATGCTCGAGCTGGCACTCTCCAAAATAAAATTACTTTTGAAATGTTAACTGGCGCCAGACAATTTGATACCATAGAGGCTCAAATACAAGCCCTCCCTTCAGTTTAGTTCAGTTGCTCAGTCGTGTCCGACTTTTAGCAACCCCATGAATCGCAGTACGCCAGGCCTCTCTGTCTACCACCAACTCCAGGAGTTCATTCATACTTGCGTCCATCGAGTCAGTGATGCCATCCAGCCATCGCATCCTGTCGTCCCCTTCTTCTCCTGTACCGAAACCCTCCCAGCATCAGAGTCTTTTCCAATGAGTCAACCCTTCGCATGAGGTGGCCAAAGTACTGGTGTTTCAGCTTTAGCATCGTTCCTTCCAAAGAAATCCCAGCGCTGATCTCCTTCAGAATGGACTGGTTGGATCTCCCTGCAGTCCAAGGGACTCGCAAGAGTCTTCTCCAACACCACAGTTCAAAAGCATCAATTCTTCGGTGCTCAGCCTTCTTCACAGTCCAACTCTCACATCCATACATGACCACAGGAAAAAACATAGCCTTGACTAGATGGACCTTAGTCAACAAAGTAATGTCTCTGCTTTTGAATATACTATCTAGGTTGCTAGTAACTTTTCTTCCGAGATTAACTGTCTTTTAATTCCATGGCTGCAGTCACGATCTGCAGTGACTTTGGAGCCCAAAAAATTAAAGTCTGACACTGTTTCCACAGTCTCTCCATCTATTTCCCATGAAGTGATGGGACCAGATGCCATGATCTTCGTTTTCTGAATGTTGAGCTTAAAGCCAACTTTTTCACTCTCCTCTTTCACTTTCATCGAGAGGCTTTTTAGTTCCTCTTCACTTTCTGCCATAAGGGTGGTGTCATCTGCATATCTGAGGTTATTGATATTTCTGCCGGCAATCTTGATTCCAGCTTGTGTTTATTCCAGTCCAGCTTTTCTCAAGATGTACTCTGCATAGAAGTTAAATAAGCAGGGTGATAATATACAGCCTTGACGTACTTCTTTTCCTGTTTGGAATCAGTCTGTTGTTCCATGTCCAGCTCTAAATGTTGCTTCCTGGCCAGCATACAGATTTCTCAAGAGGCAGGTTAGGTGGTCCGGTATTCCCATTTCTTTCAGAATTTTCCACAGTTTATTGTGATCCACACAGTCAAAGGCTTTGGCACAGTCAATAAAGCAGAAATAGATGTTTTTCTGGAACTCTCTTGCTTTTTCCACGATCCAGCGGATGTTGGCAATTTGATCTCTGGTTCCTCTGCCTTTTCTGGAAACAGCTTGAACATCAGGAAGTTCACGTGTCACGTGTTGCTGAAGACTGGTTTGGAGAATTTTGAGCATTACTTTACTAGCATGTGAGATGAGTGCAATTGTGCAGTAGTTTGAGCATTCTTTGGCATTGCCTTTCTTTGGGATTGGAATGAAACCTGACCTTTTCCAGTCCTGTGGCCACTGCTGAGTTTTCCAAATTTGTTGGCATATTGAGTGCAGCACTTTCACAGCATCCTCTTCAGGATTTGAAACAGCTCAACGGGAATTCCATCACCTCCAAGTAGCTTTGTTTGTAGTGATGCTTTCTAACGCCCACTTGACTTCACATTCCAGGATGTCTGGCTCTAGATGAGTGATCACATCATCGTGATTATCTGAGTCATGAAGATCTCTTTTGTACAGTTCTTCTGTGTATTCTTGCAACCTCGTCTTAGTATCTTCTGCTTCTGTTAGGTCACTACCATTTCTGTCCTATATCGAGCCCATCTTTGCATGAAATGTTCCTTGGTATCTCTAATTTTCTTGAAGAGACCTCTAGTCTTTCCCATTGTGCTGTTTTCCTCTATTTCTTTGCATTCATCGCTGAAGGCTTTCTTATCTCTTCTTGCTATTCTCTGGAATTCCGCATTCAGATGCTTATATCTTTCCTTTTCTCCTTTGCTTTTCACTTCTCTTCTTTTCACAGCTATTTGTAAGGCCTCCCCAGACAGCCATTTTGCTTTTTTGCATTTCTTTTCCATGGGGATGGTCTTGTTCCCTGTCTCCTGTAGAATGTCACAAACCTCATTCCATAGTTCATCAGGCACTCTATCTATCAGATCTAGTCCCTTAAATCTATTTCTCACTTCCACTGTATAATCATAAGGGATTTGATTTAGGTCATACCTGAATGGTCTAGCGGTTTTCCCTACTTTCTTTAATTTGAGTCTGAATTTGGTAATAAGGAGTTCATGATCTGAGCCACAGTCAGCTCCTGGTCTTGTTTTTGCTGACTGTATAGACATTATTTCCTTGGCTGCAAAGAAAATAATCAATCTTGTTTCAGTGTTGACCACCTGGTGATGTCCATGTGTAGAGTCTTCTCTTGTGTTGTTGGAAGAGGGTGTTTGCTATGATCAGTGCATTTTCTTGGCAAAACTCTATTAGTCTTTGCCCTGCTTCATTTCGCATTCCAAGGCCAAAAATGCCTGTTACTCCAGGAGTTTCTTGACTTCCTACTTTTGCATTCCAGTTCCCTATAATGAAAAGAACATCTTTTTGGGGTGTTAGTTCTAAAAGGTCTTGTAAGTCTTCATAGAACCGTTCACCTTCAGCTTCTTCAGCATTACTGGTTGGGGCATAGATTGGGTTACTGTGATATTAAATGGTTTGCCTTGGAAACGAATAGAGATCATTCTGTCTTTTTTAGATTACATCCAACTACTGCATTTCGGACTCTTTTGTTGACCATGATGGCCACTCCATTTCTTAATTATTCCTACACCCTAAATTCAGCAAACTTCCTTTGCCATAAACGTTGCCACAAACCTTCAGTCTTTTACTTGGCCAATCTAGTTCGACATCTAGAGGAATTACTGTTCACCCTGGAGTAAGTGACTCAGATTATAAAGGAGAGATTTAAATGATGATGTCATCTCAGATTCTATGGCAATTCAAAAAGGGGGACAAAATTGCTCATTTACTTCTTTTGCCTTACATTACTATTAACTCTTCTAATAACATATGGACAAGCAGATTCGTCAGATCAAAAACAATCCTTATGGACATCATTGGTATCTCAATATGCCCGGCCACATATAAATATCAAAATTAATGGTACAATATTTTTTGGTCTCCTCGACACTGCATCTGATATTACTATTATTTCCAAACACTTATGGCCCCAAACCTTGCCTATACAAAAAATCTCTGGCCAAACTGCAGGAATTTCTCAAACCAAAGTACAAGAAATTTATCAAAATATTCAAATCTACCCATATGAAGGACCAAAAGGCCAGCCTGCAACATTAAGACCTTATGTGATAGATGCACCCCTTTAATCTAATAGGAAGGTACTTACTTATGAAATGGCAAACTCAGATATACATTCCACGTTTTTCCTAGGGGTCACTGCTCATTTAACAACCAAAGCAATGATTAAAATAACTTGAAAGAATGACGAGCCTATTTGCACAGAACAACGGCCCCTTATGAAAGAAACATTACAGGCTACTAGAGAACTTATAGACACACAATTAGAATTAAAATATATTGAGGAATCTTACTCCCCTTGGAACTCGCCAATTTTTGTTATAAAAAAGAAATCTAACAAATGACATCTCTTAACAGACCTTAGAAAAGTTAATGCATCTATGAAACCCATGGGTGCACTACAACCAGGGATCCCATCCCCTACTACTGTTCCTCAAAATTGGCACATTATTATTACTGATTTACAAGACTGATTTTTAAATATACCTTTACACCCTTTAGACCGAGATGCTCTTTCTCTCTCCCTTTTCCTAATCACATCGGGCCTCATAAAAGATTTCAATAGACTGTGTTACCTCAACATATACTTAACAGTCTTACTTGTCAAAATTTTGTGCCCAAGGCTTTACATCCAATGTGACAGCAAGTCCCTCAGGCATATATCATTACTAATATACTGTAACTACAAAAAGGAGAAGTGATATTTTTGACACTGAATGGCCATGATATTCATTCTTTAGACTCCAGAAAAAACTGATTCAAATAAAATCTTTTTTGAAATTGCAAAACCAGTTCTTCTTACATGTGCAGTTAGGAAAAAGTTAACTTGTTAAAATACTTTTTTGGAGTTCCAATTCTGCCTGGGAAACAAAAACAGGCCTAAGAAGAAACCTAAAGTTAACTCTTATCATGTCCTTGGGATACACAGCCCACTCTATCTGGGACTCCAGCCATAAAGAAATTGGTGGAACTCAGGAAAAAAAAAATATATATACATATACACGCACACATACACACACACACACACATATATATATTGAGATATTATATATATATATCAAAAAGATATTTTAAATGTCAAGTGGAAAACTATATCTGTCTATCTAAAATTATCTATGTCTCAATGTATGCTTTTGTTTTTGGATGATATGAAATTAATGAGCTCTTTAAATTCAAGTTCATGTGAACTGAAATATATTCAATATTAAATATGTTTATTTAAATATAATTGTTTGCTAGTCTATTTAAGACATGTCTTAAATCATCATTATATAATATTTTTATTGTGCCTAGATTTAAGGTAAAGTAAGTTTGTCAACAAAATAGTAACTCTTTATATATATATATATATATATATATACACACACACACATACATATATATGTAAATATATAAATGAGATGAAAACTTTTAGATAAACTCTAATAATTATATTTTCAAAATGTCTACCTAAAATAATCTCTTAGGACTGGGTTAACTTAAATTCATAAAATTGTACTAAACGAAATAATGTTTATTAAATAGCTAGGTCATTTCCAAATAAAGTAAGATTTTAGAACATTAGTTACTGAACAATAACTTTCGCTTACAAGAAGTTTTTCTTACAGGAAAACTAAAGAGATTTTAGACTATTAATAGATATATTTTTTATTTGCCATAATGATGAATACAAACATATAAAAAAGGTTTCTGACAAATGAAAGAGAATTTTATGGCAAATGGATGGAACTCATTGCTCTGAACTTTCTTCCTCTTCCTTCTTACATGTCTCGATTGATACAAATTTTTCTTGTACATGGGCCACACCTCTCCAAGATGAAACTACATGACATGTCATAACCCACCTGTTAGCTTACTTTGCAATAATGAGAACAGCTAATTCTATAAAAACAGACAATTATCCTGTCTGTATTTCTAAGCATTTCAAACAATTTTTACATTCATTCTCTATTAAAAAGATTACAGACATTCTTATACTCCACAAACACAAGACACAGTTAAACAAACACATTACACACTGAAACTACAAATAAAAAATTAAATACGGGGGAATACACAGGAACACTTTTATCTTCCTTATCCAGAGCACTTTACTAGATTCCAACGCAATATATTCTTTAAGCCTATAACTATTGTTAGTATAGCTTTGTTTTAAATGTTTAAAACTTACTGCAAGGAGTTATCTTGACACGAGCAGAAAAACATTTTGAGGAATTGAAGGACTCTTCTCTTCCTCTGCCCATTTGGTACCAAGACAGGTTGAATGAACAATGGAAATATGGGAAATTAATCTTATAGAGGGGTATGCTTGTATTTCCCCAGATAGATCCAATGAACTCACACGGCTTCTTCTCTGGAAGATTCGATCCAAGGGGGACCCCGGCCTTCAACATAGAAATGAGACAACAAAAACCCCAGGAGGAAGAAATTTCAATACAGGCCATGGTGGCTCTAAAGATCTCCAGAAAGCACCGCACTTGGTGGCATCAACCTTAGGATCTCTGGTCTTGGGGAACAAATAAAAACCCTTACTAATCAAGCTGAAAACCCGGTTTCTCAATAGAGAATGACTCGGAGTCCTGAAAATGTTTTTGTTCCCCTGCTTGCTTTGCTTGCTGGTACTTCCCCTCAACTCAAGCTGAACTAATCAATCACACTGGGCTTATATACCGAACCCCCCCTTTACTTCAGGTTGTAGAATGGACAGAGAAAGGACCAATCGTATTAACCAATGACTCCATATATATGCTTTCTCCCTGGAGCCTTAAACGGCCCTCACACCCTGAAGAAGACAGGAAACTAATATCTCTCTAGGTTATGAAGTCCTTCCTTTGTGTATGGGCCTAACAAAATTATGCATAAATGTTAGCAGACAAACTTGGGCTTTTGCCCTGCCTCCAAAAGAGGACTTTCGGATGTTGCTTACATTATTTACTGCCCTTTCTTTGTCAGTGAACCATGTTTATACTACTGAAACGTTAGGGAAAGAGTTAGGGAAAGAACAAAGAACACTATGCAACGCATTTACTAATAATAACTTTAAATATACTCCAGTTCATTGGGACAAGTGTCAGGGCAAATCAGGAAAATTAATGTTTGTAGCTAATCACACAATTGTCGATTGGGGACCCCATGGTATGTGGTTAACTGCTCAGATGATATTAATAGCACTGCATGTGTTTATGCTACTCAAGTAGCATAGAAGGTTAGTAACACTATAATGCAATATTACCATGACAAAGGACTTCTTCGGTGGCTTTACGGTGGAATGGCATCCACCTCATCGTCGAATAGTCCTCGATAACCAGATTGGGCCTGACAATGGGACACCTGCGAGCACCGAAGAACTTGGGACTAGGACTGGACATTTCACAGGGACTAATCGTAGTCACAGAAACTATTTCTTTTGTTATAATCAATCATATTTCATACAAGCTTCTGTTCCCCTTCCTTTTGGTCTAGCTATAGGAAGTTTACAATTCAATAAGATTTTACGTTCTGTAACTTTTATAAATTGCAAATTATATACTTAACTCTTCTGTTTCCTTAAGAAATGAATCCCTTTTGATTCTTTGATGTCGATGCAGTCTGGGGTTACCAATAAATCTCCAGCGGCCCTGGAAAGAAGGCCACATGGTTGGACTTGCTTCCCGGTTACTTACTAAACTGCTCCAGTGATCTAGACAATTCATTGGATGGCTGATTCTTGGCATTTGGGGATTAATAGCTATTTGCACCACTGCTGCCATCACTGGCATTGCTTTACAAACCTCAATTCAAACACATGATTTTATCCAAAATTGGACTAAAGATGCTCATACTATGTGGGCCACTCAGGCTCAGATAGATGAGTATATTCAAGATGAAATACAGGAACTAAAATCAGTCAACTGGGTTGGAGATCAATTAATAGATGTACAAAAAAAGGTGATGCTAAAATGTGATTGGAATTCTACTCAATTTTGTGTTACACCTGTTCAATTCAATAAAAGTACCTACAATTGGGAACAAATCAAATTTCATTTATAAAACACATGATAATGCCTCTCTGAATGTACAATTATTACAAAAAGAAATGTTTCAAACCTTTTCTAAAAATCTGCCCTCTTCCAGTAATTTGGAAACTTTAGCTGAACCACCAGCTGATCAATTATCTGGGTTAGACCCATGTGGATGGTTTCAAAGCATTACTCACAGCCCTGGGTCTGGAACTGTAATTTTGGTGATTGTTTTGACAATTATATTTGTTGTTCACCGTTGCCTTCATGCAAAATTGTTAGAACTAAACAAACTCAAATGGTCAGAACCCTTTTTACAAATAAGTGGGAATTGTCAGGGAATGTTTAACAGGAGGATTCCAATGTGCTGTTCCTCATAAATCCTTGTTCCTTATCAGTTTCTGTTGTCAGAAACCAGTGGAACAGCACACCACTCCCAGGACTGTGGTCATAGGATGAGACAGGCTTGAATCTCCTTCACTAAACATTCTCCTTACGACACAACTGCTTAGTCTTGATCCTCTTTCTTGAGATATGGATTGTCTCCTGACCTTGTGACCATTATTAATCCCTTGTTTCCTTGGTAATGGTTGCTGTCCATTTGATTTTCTGATTTTTATCAAAAGAAATTTCTTGTACAACAGCCTATACATACTCACAGAAAGACCATTAAAGCACCTTTGCTGCATCAGAGCTCGCGTGTCCATGTCTTTCTTTCTTTCTCTCTCACTTTCTTACCGTCAACTCCGGACCGCCAGGTTCCAGTCCATTAATCCTTTAACAGATCCATTTAACCCCAACAGATTCCAACACAATATCCTCTCTAATCCTATAACCATTGTTAATACAGCTTTATTTGCTTAAAATTTTTAAACCTGCTGCAAGGGGATACTTTGACAAAGCAAAAAAAAACATTTTGAGGCACTGAAGGATACCTCCCTTCCTCTGCCCATTTGGTATCAAGACAGGTTGACTAAACAATGGAAATCTGGAAAATTAAATTACACGGAAAGGGATATGCTTGGATTTCTCCAGATGGACTCAACGAAATCAGTTGGCTCCCTCTTCGGAAGATCCGCCCCAGGGGAGCCACAGGCATTCAAGATAGAGAAGAAACGGTGAAATCCCCGAGGAGGAGGAGTTTCCAGTACAAGCCATGGTGACTTGAAAAATTTCCAAGAAATGCTGCACTCAAGGTCATCGACCTTATGATTTCCCCACTTGGGGACAGATAAAAACCCTTACTAATCAAGCTGGAAATCTGGTTTCTCAACAGAGAATGCCTCGGAATTCTAAAAATATTTTTGTCACTATGCTTGCTTTTGCTTCCCCCACTCAGGCTGACCTGATTAATCACACTTACTGGGCTTACATACCTAACCCCCCTTTATTGCAGGTTGTAGAATGGACAGATAATAGGACCAGCTGTATCCACTAATGACTCAGTACATATGCCTCCTCCTTGGAGCTTGGTTGGAGGGGCCCTCTCATCCTGAGGATGAAGGAAGATTAACATTCCTCTAGGCTATAAATTCCTTCCTTTATGCATGGGCCCAGCAGAATCATGTATTAATGTTAGTCGACAAACGTGGGCTTTCATCCTGTCTCCAAAAAAGAACTTCCACACATTGTTTAGACTGTTAACTTCCCTGTGCTTTTATGAGAACCATGTCAATACTACCAAAACTCTAGGAAAAGGACAAAAGTTGGAATGTAAGGGGTTTACTTGTAAGGATTTTAAATGCACTCCTATTTATTGAGATAGATGTCAAGTTAAATCATGGAAATTCATGTTTGTGGCCAATTACAGCATTGTTGATTGGGGACCCTATGGTATGTGGTTATCTAACCTCTCAGATGATATTAACATTACTATGTGTGATTAAGTTACTCAAGTAACATGGAAGATTACCAACAGTTCAATGGAACACTTCCATGACAAAGGACTCCTTGGCTGGATTGATGGTGGAATGGCACCTCCTCGCCCTCAAATTGTCCTCAATAAACAAATTGGGCCTGAACAATGGGACATCTGGAAACTTGCTACAAATACTGAAAACTTGGAACTTGGACTGGATATTTCACAGGGACCAGTCATAGTCGTAACTATTCCTTCCACTATAATCATTCATATTTTATACAAGCTTGCATTCCTCTTCCTTTTGTCTTTGCAATAGGAAAATTACAATTTAATAAGACTTTATGTTCTGTGACTTGTATAGATTGCAAATTGTATACTTGTCTTAATTCCTCTATTTCTCTAAAAAAACGAATCCCTTTTGATTCTTTGATCTCGACATAGTCTGTGGTTGCCAGCAGATCTCCAATGACCCTGGAAAGAGGATCCCATGGCAAGATTTACCTCCCAGTTACTCACGAAATTACTCTGACAATCTAAGCGATTAATTAGATGCTTGACTCTTGGCATTCTGGGGTTAATAGCCACTTGCACCACTGCCGCTGTTACAGACACTGCTTCACAAACTTTAACTCAAACACAAAACTTTATTCAAAATTGGACTAAAGATGCTCATACTATGCGGGTCACTCAGGTTCAGAAAGATGAAAAAGTTCAAGATAAAATTCAAGAATTAAAAAACAGCCACCCAATGGGTTGGAGATCAAATAACAGATTTACAAAAACAAGTATTATTAAATTGTGATTGGAACTCTACTCAATTTTGTATCACTCCTCTTTGGTTCAACCATAGTGCTTATAATTGGAAAAAAATTAAATTTCATTTGCAAGATATGCATAATAATGCTTCCTTTAAAGTACAATTGTTGCAAAAGGAAATCCTTGAAACCTTCTCTAAGAATCTACCCTCTTCCAACAATTTGGAAACCTTAGCTGAACAGCTAGCTGATCAATTATCTGGGCTAGACCGTTGAAGATGGTTTCAAGGCATTATACATAGTATTGGATATGGAACTATAACGCTGATAATTATCCTGGTGATTGTAATTGTAACATACCGATGCCCTTCAACTATAAATGTTCAAACTAAGCAAACTCACTTGCTCAGGGCCTTTTTCTCAAAAGTATCTAGTCATCCCCAATTATGAAAAAGTAAAAAAGGGGGAAGTGTCAGGGGACATTCAGCTTTAAAGGATCCAACATGATATTTTCTTCTTTTGTGTGCTGATTCTCAAGGACTCTATTCTTTATCAGTTCCTGGAACACAGGAAGGAGCAGAGCTGCATGCAGTTCTCAGGACTGAGGTCATGAGAAAGAGCATCTGCTGGGATTCCCTTCAGTGACTCCCTTCAGTGACCTTTTACTTGAAGGTAATCTATTCAGTTATGACCCTCTTCCTCAGGATATGGAATGCTTTCTGGCCCTTTCAAGATTGCTATTTGCTTGGCTTTGTTTATCTTCAATGTTTTTACTGCTTAAAGCTCCCTTGTATAAAGATATATAAACATGCGTTTTTGCAAATAAAGCACCTCTGTTTCACTCGAGACTTGGGTCCCCTGCTTCCTTCTTCTCGTCGACTCCATTGCTCAGTTCCCGGTCTACAAAGATCGTGACAGCTCTGTCTTCAATTTCCACAAATAAGAGTAACTCTTCTTTAATCATACATACAACAGTTATTTCTATCCAATGGAGAACATGACCCTACTCGTATGCATCTTTCCTAGCACACCATCAGTCCCTGGTAACTGTCCCTCTCCTCCTACAAAAAGCCCAGGCCTTTTAACATCTTGCCTACTCTGTTCAAGGTCAGTTGGTAGAACATTATGTTTTATAACAGGCTGGACTATGTACAGAAGGGCTTCCTGATCCTATTGACCATGATGAGTCATGTCCTAGTTTTACATTATTTTCTTCCCTCCCTGTTGCTAATTCACACTCACTATTGCATTTTGTAATTCAGGCTGTGTTTTTCCAGGGAACATGGATGTGAATGAATTGAATCTAATGAAGTCAGTCCCTTCATCTCATTGATTCCTTTCCAGAGACCATCATGAAACACATGTAGCAAATGCATTTGATCAATGTATTACCAAAGCCAAGCTCTTAGAGCTCACCACACAACAGGCCAATAAACTGAGAGACTACTTGTTGGGAAAAGAATAGTGACTTTATTCAGAAAGCTAGGAGACCAAAAAGATGGCGGACTACTGTCCCAAAGAATCATATTTGCTGAGGTAGAATTCGGGTTTCTTTTACATGAAAAGATTTCTATAGCTTCTCTTCAAATATGGACTTACTGCAGTGGCTGAGTACCTGAACTAAAGTCATCAGAGAATACATAGAGTGAAAAAGGTAAAGGATTTGCCACAACCACTGAGTCTGGGAAGCATGGCCCCACTATGTTCCTATCTTGTGACTTTTGGGTAAGATCCTTGCCACAAACATTACATTGTTGTGTTTTCTCCAGGATAAATAGTCTGATGCTACTGGTGAGATGAGAGGATAGGGTTTTTTTGTTTGTTTTTGTGTTTTTTAACATTTGTGAAATTGGTGAGGAATCTTTCTAGAATGAATTCATTTTCTAAAGACCTGAGTAATAAATACATATATATCTGGCTTCTATCCAATATGAATATTCTCATAAAGCCTAATATGTTGCCACACTCACGATATTTGTATGGTTTCTCAGGAGGATGATTTTCTGAGCAACAGTAGGGTGTGAATTTTGAACTTTGACATTTGAAGACTTCTACCATATACCACATTCACATGAGTTTCCCTCATGTATGGATTTTCTGATGTTTAGTGAGTGCTGAGACCTGAATAAAGGATTTTCCACACTCGAAACATTTGAAAGCTTTCTCTATATGTATTTTCTGATGTTTTTTAAGGTTCGCATTTTGACTGAAGAACTTGCCACACTCATTACATCTGAAAGGGCTCTCTCCAGTATGAATTCTCCAGTGAAGTTGAAGGTGTGATTTTTGACCAAAGACTTTTCCACACTCATCACATTCGTAAGATTTCTCTCCAGTATGAACTGTCTGATGACTTAAAAGGGTTGACTTTAGACGAAAGGCCTTGCCACACTCATCACATTTGTAACGTTTGTCTCCAGTATGAACTGTCTGATGACTTACAAGGATTGACTTTACACAAAAGGCCTTGCCACACTGATCACATTTGTATGGTTTCTCTCCAGTATGAACTGTCTGATGCCTTAAAAGGGTTGACTTTAGACGAAAGGCCTTGCCACACTCATCACATTTGTAAGGTTTCTCTCCAGTATGAACCGTCTGATGACCTAAAAGGGTTGACTTTTCACGAAAGGCCTTGCCACATTCATCACATTTGAAAGGTTTCTCTCCAGTATGAACTGTCTGATGCCTTAAAATGGTTGACTTTACACAAAAGGTCTTGCCACACTCATCACATCTGTAAGGTTTCTCTCCAGTGTGAACTGTCTGATGACTTAAAAGGTTTGACTTTACACAAAAGGCCTTGCCACACTCATCACATTTGTAAGGCTTCTCTCCAGTATGAACTGTCCAATGACTTAAAAGGCTTGATTTTACACGAAAGGCCTTGCCACACTCATCACATTTGTAAGGCTTCTCTCCAGTATGAACTGTCTGATGACTTAAAAGGTTTGACTTCACACGAAAGGCCTTGCCACACTCAGCACATTTGTAAGGCTTCTCTCCAGTATGAACTGTCTGATGACCAAAAAGGCTTGACTTAAGACGAAAGGCCTTGCCACACTCATCACATTTGTAACGTTTCTCTCCAGTATGAACTGTCTGATGCCTTAAAAGGGTTGACTTTACACGAAACGCCTTGCCACACTCATCACATTTGTAAGGTTTCTCTCCAGTATGAACTTTCTGATGCCTTAAAAGGTTTGACTTTATACGAAAGGCCTCGCCACACTCATCACATTTGTAAGGTTTCTCTCCAGTATGAACTGTCTGATGACTTAAAAGGCTTGAGTTTAGACGAAAGGCCTTGCCACACTCATCACATTTGTAAGGTTTCTCACCAGTATGAACTGTCTGATGAATAAAAAGCTTTGACTTTACACAAAAGGCCTTGCCACACTCATCACATTTGTAAGGTTTCTCTCCAGTATGGACTGTCTGATGACTTAAAAGGGTTAACTTTACATGAAAGGCCATGCCACACTCATCACATTTGTAAGGTTTCTCTCCAGTATGAACTGTCTGATGACTTAAAAAGCTTGACTTTATACGAAAGGCCTTGCCACACTCATCACATTTGTAAGGTTTCTGTCCAGTATGAACTGTCTGATGACGTAAAAGGCTTGACTTCAGACGAAAGGCCTTGCCACACTGATCACATTTGTAAGGTTTCTCTCCAGTATGAACTGTCTGATGCCTTAAAAGGCTTGACTTTACACAAAAGGCCTTGTCACACTCACCACATTTGTAAGGTTTTTCACCAGTATGAACTGTCTGATGCCTTAAAAGGGTTAACTTTACATGAAAGGCCATTCCACACTCATCACATTTGTAAGGTTTCTCTCCAGTATGAACCCTCTGATGACCAGCAAGGTTTGAATTTCGGCTGAAGACTTTGTCACATATATCGCATTTAAATAATTTCTTTCCTGTATGAATTTTCTTATGTCTCCTGAGGTGTGAGCTGTGAGTAAAGGCCTTGCCACACTCATCACATTTGTAAGGTTTTTCCCTGTGTGCTTTGAGTTCTTCTCTTATTCCTGAAGGATTCATAAAATCACTCCCATATATGTTAGAAACACTGGTTTGGACACAAGGAGGAATTCTTTGAAGTGGTGAAAATGAGAAACTGTTGTTGACAGAACTCTTAACTTCATTATATTCAGAAATTATTCTGCTAGTTTGAAATATCTGCAGTTTATCCTGAAAGTTAAATCCAAACCTCTTTCCAAAGGGCTTGATGCCTCCATCCTTTCTATCATGCGAATCTCTTCCATCAGGCACATTTCCATTAAGGCTTATAGGTGAGCCTTTGTAATTTCTTTTGTCATCTCTCCCCTGACACTCAAAGTCACACATGTTCTCCTGACTTTCCCAAAGATGAACATGTTTGATTTCACAGCTTTCAGGGCTTCCCAGCATCAATGTTTGGAATGTTTCTAGTTTATCACTGTTCGCTGTGGGTTGTAAATGCTTGATCACATGTGTAGGAGAGATATCTACAAGATGAAAAGAATCATAGGTATCCTGCTCACAATAATTCAAAAATAAATGTTTCATGCTGTATATTACACCAAAAGTAATACTTACATCAAGTTATGAAACACCACAATGATCACCATAACGGTTTAGAAACACTAAAGAAATAGAATTCTTAACTTAAGAAAGTATAACAAATTCACCATTAATGTAGCCCTAGTTTTAAAAACTATATGCCAAACACATTCACATTAGACAATCTTATGCCAACTCTCAAAAACAGAGTGTTTTTCTACCAGGACCCTTAGGAACCTATTGCTGGGAGCCAGCACCAGGAGTCCCACCCGTGGCAAAGGTCATGAGGTTAAGGGGTCCGACAGGCAAAGGTGAGTCCAGCCTTAAGGGAGCCTCGCTGGGTTTTCTTGAGCATCTACCCCCCAAAACCAGAGTCTGCCTGCCGTAATGCATTATGCTTTTCGCTTATGCATCTGACATTAACAGAGGCTGTCCCCCACCACCTTCCTGTAAAAGGAATTAACTTAGAGCTCCACTCAGTAAGTCTCCTGGGTGTAAAAATAATGTCTAGGCTTAAACCCCTCTGATACCTTTCTAACTTACCTGACCGGTCTGTCCAGACTTTTACAACTATGCATGTGACTGTTTACAGGCCCCCAACTGCGAGAGGCACGAAGCTTAACACATCTTAAAGATACAGAGCCTTTTTTAAAGAGCTAAGAATTACGTCGGTGTAGGTTTTCATTGTTGAGTTAATGACTGCCGCCAGGCCTCCATATCCTTTATCTTTTAGGCACCTGGAGGATATTAGTCAATGTAATTGGGATGTAGAAAAAAGAATATAGTAGTTTTGATGTTAGCAATACTAGACTTTTGAGTTAATGAATTTTCTCTTTGTTATAAATCACTGTACTCCTCTTTCCTTGTTATAAATTGTTGTGTCCTTGCTATGTAAGAATGTAACCTTAATTAGTGCTTTCTAAGAGTGGCACCAGACTTTAGTAAGAACAACACTTTTAGGGCAAATAAGTTTTCTGGTTGACGGATCCTTATCAGAAAAGGGCCATAAAATGCTAACAGGCCTCCTGGCTAGAAGATGATATAAATCACCTAAGACCTGTGTATAAAGCGAAGCATGCAGAGAGAAAGCCTGGTGTCGATAAGGGTCAGGGCTGCTGACCCTACATGACTTTGTATTATCCATTAATATCTATGTACAACTAAAAGTATAAAAGCTTTTCCTGGAAAAAAAGGACGGACCAGTTTCTTGGACAGTTCCTGGAAAGACTGGCTTCCCCCATGTCTTCTTTTCTTTCTTACTCTATTTTCTGGCTGATTCCCATCTGGAGCATAAAGGATCACCGAGTCTACTTATTTGCCTGGGCTTCTAACACCCACTCAAGAGGGAGCTCAAGGTGGGTCACCCTCTCCTATTCAAGCGGGTGCCTGTGGCTTTACACAGATGGTGAAAGTCTCTTGACTGAGGCTTTACTAGCTTTCTATGCAAACCAAGGAATACAGCCTCTTTCTCTCCTCTATTCTCTTAACTGCAAAATCTTTCCTTATCTCTCTCTACATTTATATATCTCTCTCGCCATGCCGTCCCGGCTTCAAATTACCCTCGATCCACCCAGGCTGCTCCCCGGCAACATTATCAATCAACAGTTGTCTCAAGTTGAAAAGAAAAATATTACACTATCATTGTATTCTGCAAACTTACAGTACATAAATAAATTCTAAACAATATATTTTCTAACAATAAATAATCCAAAACCAAGCTTATCCAATTAATAATTAACTGTTCATAACGGGTTGTTTGCAATTAAAAACAAATGAGAAAATGAAGAATATGACTAAAACAATTTTTTGGAAACAATATACTTTTTAAATCTGCTATAGAACTACGTACCCAAAAAGAAAAGGCATTTTACAATGTTAACAAGTAGTTGTGTCCGCTGTATTGCAGAATAAATGCTAAAAGACCATCATCTGTAAATGACAAATAAATTAAGACGTAAAATATTCACCGGTTTTCTAACAGCCAACAAACAATGCAATCCCCACCTATGTTGTTGTTGTTCAGTCAGTCGTGTTTGCCTCTTTGCGACATTGCAGACTATAGCACATGGGACTCCTCTGTCCATGGGATTTCCCAGGCAAGAATAGTGGAGTGGGTTGCCATTTCCTTCTCCATGGGATCTTCCTGACTCAGGAACCAAACCTGCATCTTCTGCATTAGCGGGTGAATTCTTTACCACTGAGCCACCAAGGAAGGCTAATCTCTAGCCATGCACTATTGTTAATTACCTAGTTTAATGGCACCAAAATATAATAAATTAAAAGTGAGTGCTTTGTGTATTTATTGACTAGGGTCAGACACAATATTGCTGAAAAATGTTGGAAGTGAAACACATACAAGATATAATGTAGTTGAGGTTTGACAGAAAACAAAATTCCGAAAAGCCATTATCCTTCAATTAAAAAATAAATAAAATTTTAAGAAGATATAATGTAGACCTAGAACAAATAATTTCACAATTTGCATGGAAATACAAAAAAACCTCAAATAGCCAAAGCAATCTTGAGAAAGAAGAATGGAACTGGAGAAATCAACCTGGCTGACTTTAGGCTCTACTACAAAGCCACAGTCATCAAGACAGTATGGTACTGGCACAGAGACAGAAATATAGATCAGTGGAACAAAATAGAAACCCCAGAGATAAATCCACGTGCCTATGGACACCTTATCTTTGACAAAGGAGGCAAGAATACACAATGGATTAAAGACAATCTCTTTAGCAAGTGGTGCTGGGAAAAATGGTCACCACATGTAAAAGAAAGAAACTAGGTCACTTTCTAACACCATACACAAAAATAAACTCAAAATGGATTAAAGATCTAAACAGAAGACCAGAAACTATAAAACTCCTAGAGGAGAACAAAGGCAAAACACTCTCTGACATATATCACAGCAGGATCCTCTATGATCCACCTCCCAGAATACTGGAAATAAAACCAAAAATAAACCAATGGGACCTAATTAAACTTAAAAGCTTCTGCACAACTAAGGAAACTATAAGCAAGGTGAAAAGATAGCCTTCAGAATGGGAGAAAATAATAGCAAATGAAGCAACTGACAAGCAACCAATCTCAAAAATATACAAGCAACTCCTGCAGCTTAATTCCAGAAAAATAAATGACCCAATCAAAAAATGGGCCAAAGAACTAAATAGACATTTCTCCAAAGAAGACATACAGATGGCTAACAAACACAGGAAAAGATCCTCAACATCACTCATTATCAGAGAAATGCAAATCAAAACCACAGTGAGGTACCATGTCAGAATGGCTGTGATCCAAAAGTCTACAAGCAATAATGCTGGACAGGGTGTGGAGAAAAGGGAACCCTCTTACACTGTTGGTGGGAATGCAAACTAGTACAGCCACTATGGAGAAGAGTGTGGAGATTGCTTAAAAAACTGCAAATAGAACTGCCTTATGACCCAGCAATCCCACCGCTGACATACACAACGAGGAAACCAGAAATGAAAGACACACGTGTACCCCAATGTTCATCGCAGCACTGTTTATAATAGCCAGGACACGGAAGCAACCTAGATGTCATCAGCAGATGAACAGATAAGAAGGCTGTAGTACATATACACAATGGAGTATTACTCAGCCATTAAAAAGAATTCATTTGAATCATTCTAATGAGGTGGATGAAACTGAAGCCTATTATACAGAGTGAAGGAAGCCAGAAAGAAAAACACCAATACAATATACTAACGCATATACATGGAATTTAGAAAGATGGTTATGATAACCCTGTATGCGAGACAGCAAGAGAGAGACAGATGTATAGAACAGGCTTTTGGACTCTGTGGGAGAGGGAAAGGGTGGGATGATTTGGGAGAATGGCATTGAAACATGTATAATATCATATATGAAACGAATCGCCTGTCCAGGTTCGATGCATGATACTGGATGCTTGGGCCTGGTGCACTGGGATGACCCAGAGGGATGGTACAGGGAGGGAGGAGGGAGTGGGGTTCAGGATGGGGAACACGTGTATACCTGTGGTGGACTCATGTTGATGTATGGCAAAACCAATACAATACTGTAAAGTAATTAACCTCCAATGAAAAATATATTTATATTTTAAAAATATACATAATGTAGATAAAGTCATATCATAAAGAACATGATAAAGTATAGATATTAGCTTTATTTAAACAAATCAATTCTGAGTATTTACTATAAAACATGTTCTACTGACAGCACTAATTTGCTTCAAAAGGCTTGAGGTAAACTAACATGCTTTTCTCTAATCAGAGCAGGAGACACACCCAATTAGCCCACAAAGTGGTAAGAGAACCAGGATATGAATCTGAACCTACTGGGATGACTGAAAAAACTTATTTGTAAACAGGACCACCCACCAAATGAATAGACTAAAAAATATTTTTCAAAAAATATATGGAACTTAGAAAGAAAATTAAAAAAAAAAAAAAAAAGAAAGAAAATATCAAGGAAGATACAAGACAGAAGTAGTCTGTTTAACTATTATTCAACCATCCCATCTCGAAATGGGTTGTGAGTCATCATGGATGCACAGAGTGATTTAGGTCATGTCCTGAGAAACCTATTCAATAAATGATCAGAGATTATCTTTATAGTGAGAGTATGTAGAAGGTGGAGGAACGTGATAGGTAAGAACAATGTTTCCATCCATATCAAGGTACTACGTGAGGACTGGTCAGGACTAAGAAAGGGCCTGCGTGGAGCATAGGGTACACAGGTTTATGTCAGATATCAGCTTGTGACTGCATGTCTCTGTGAAAATAACTGAGAGCACAAACTAACATACTGACCTTAAAAGAAAAGAACTGGTTCAGCAAGTTTATGGGCATTATACTATGTGTATGGGACAGAAATAAGAGAGATTTTTAAAGTGACTGTGATATATGGAGAAAGCAGGATAATACCTGTTATACTATTTACAATGTAATGTATCCAACTGTGAATTTTGTAAGTTACAATGGAATGCTTATATTCAAGAAAAACATACACAATATTCCAGGATATTGTGTAAGAATCTTATTAGCAGAAATCAGAAGGAAAATCCAGGAAAAAGCTATCTAAACCTGGGTTCCTCTGCCAAGAATGATTAACCTCTCCATTGGACATTTATTTCATTTCTTCTTCCACACGTGGTCATCTCAAGATCGAGGAGTATCAAAGGAAAGGAGGGATTGACACTGACTCTGGAAGACGTTCCCAGTTACAAAAGCCTTTCTGAGGCATCCAACTCTTTTTTGTAGAAAAAGGCTTTATTCTCCTAGACCTTCCCTGAGTTCAAAAGAGCAGATTCAAACAGTTACTAATACATTAAAGGACATTAAAGGATCATACCATGATCAAGTGGGATTTATTGCAGGGATGCAAGATTTCTCAATATCCACAAGTTAATCACTATGATACACCACAGTAATAGTTGAAGACTAAAAACCCTTCAGAAAGTCAGCACAGATGGACCCTACCTCAAGATAATTAAGACTGTATATGTCAAACACACAGCTAACATCATACTCAACAGGGAAACACTGAAAGCACTCCCCTTAACAACATGAATAAGACAAGAATGTTCACTATTGCCACTTTTATTCAACATATTTTTGGAAGTCCTAGCCACAACAATCAGAAAAGAAAAAGAGATAAAAGGAATTCAAGGTAAAAAAAAAAAATTAAAAACAAGTAAAACTCTCACTATGATGCTACACACAGAAAATCCCGAAGGTGCCACCAGATGACTACTAGGCCTCATCAATGAACAGAGTAAACTTGCTGGATACAAAATATATAGAAAACTGCTGCATTTCTATACACTAATAATGATATATCAGAAAGTGAAATTAATGAAACAATCCCATTCACCATCTCAGAGAAAAGAATACAATTCTAAGGAATAACCCCACCTAAAAAGTCAAAAGAACTGTACTCATAAAACTATAAGATGCTAATGACTGATACCAAAGAAGACACAAACAGATGGCACAAACATACCATGTTCTTGGATTGAAAGAAGTAACACTGTCAAAATGACCATACTATCCAAGTCAATCTACATATTCAGTGCAACCCTTATCAAATTAACAATGACATATTTCATAAAACAAAGAAAAACTTAATTTGTACCAAAATAAAAAAGACTCTAATATCTAAAATGATCTTCAAAAAGAAGAACACAGCTGGAGGAATCATGTTTCCTGAGTTCAGACTATACTACAAACTGACAGTCAACAAAGTGAAAGTGAAGTCGCTCAGTCATGTCCAACTCTTTGTGACCCCCATCAAGTGTAGACTACCAGGTTCCTCTGTCCATGGGATTTTCCAGGCAAAAATACTGAAGTGGGTTGCCATTTCCTTCTCCAGCAGATCTTCCTGACCCAGGGACTGAACCTGGGTCTCCTGCATTGTAGGCAGGTGGCTGTACCATCTGAGCCACCAAGGAAGTGGTATGATGATGGCACAAAACAGAAACACAGTTCAGTAGAACAGGACAGAAAACCCAGAAATAAACCAATTTACTTAACAGTCAATTATTCTATAACAAAAGAGGAAAGAATATAGAATGAAGAAGTCTCTTTAATAAGTGGTGCTGGGATAAATGGATAGTTACATGAAAAAGAATGAAATTACAACATTCTCTAACACCATACACAAAAATAAACTCAAAATGTGTTAAACATCTAAATGCAAGACCAGATACTATAAAATTCATAGTGGAAAACAAATGCAAAACACTGACATAAATGTCAGCAAAATTTTTTTGAATCTATCTCTTAGAGTCATGGTAATAAAAGCAAAATCAAACAAATGAGACCTAATTAAATTTAAAACCTTTTTGCAAAGCAAAGGAAACCAAAAAAAGAACAAAAATTTAACTTTTGGACTAGGAGACTATACATAAAAATGATGCTACCTATAAGGGATTTATTTCCAAAATATACAAACAGTTCATACAGCTTAATATCAAAACAAGCAAACAACCTCATCAAAAACTGGGCAGAAGATCAAAACAGATACTTCTCCAAAGGAGACAAACAGATGACCAACAGTCACCTGAAAAGATGTTTGACGTCTCTACTTATGAGAGAAATGCAAATCAAAACCACAAAAATGTATCACCTCACACTGATCAGAATGACCACCATCAAAAAGTCTACAAACAATAAATGCTTGAGAGGGTATGGAGAAAAGAGAACCCTCCTACACTGTTGGAAGGAACATAAATTGGTACTGCCACTTTGGAGAATAGCATGGAGGTTCCATAAACAACTAAAAATCCAGCTATCACATGAACCAGCAATTCCAATCCTGGGCATATATCCAGAAAGGATGAAAACTAACTCAAAATGATACATGCACCCCAATGTTTTTAGCAGCACTATTTATACCAGCCAAAACATGGCAGCAACCTAAATGTTCACTGACAGACAAAGGGATAAAGAATATGTGGCACATATATACACAAGGGAATATTGTGAAGTGAAAGTAGCTCAGCCGTGTCCAACTCTTTAAGACCCCATGACCTGCAGCTGCCAGACTCCCCTGTCCCATGAAATTCTCCAGGCAAGAACACTGGAGTGGGTTGCCACCTCCACAGCATAAAACACAATGAAGTAATGCCTTTTGCAGCAATATAGACAGACTTAGGCATTATTCTAAGTGAAAGCAGACAGAGAAAGACAAATATCATTGGATATTTTGTTTTGAACTGAAATAAATGATACAAATGAACTTATTCACAAAATAAACTCCCCAGAATAAAAAACAAACTTATGGTGACCAAAGGGGATAGTACAGGATGGTGATGGGGGCAGGAAAGGGAGAGATAAATTAGGAGTCTGAATATTTACAAACTAATGTATATACAAAATAGATAAACAACAAGAACCTACCATATAGCTCAGGGAACTATATTGAGTATCTTGTAAACTGCTGTATACCTGAAACACAACATTGTAAATTAACTATACTTAAAAAGTGGAGAAGGAAATGGCAACCCACTCCAGTATTCTTGCCTGGAGAATCCCAAGGACAGAGGAGCCTGGTGGGCTGTCGTCTGTGGGGTTGCAGAGTCAGACACAGCTGAAGCGACTTGGCATGCATGCATGCATGCATTGGAGAAGGAAATGGCAACCCACGCCAGTGTTTTTGCCTAGAGAATCCCAGAGACAGAGGAGCCTGGTGGGCTGCCGTCTGTGGGGTCACACAGAGTCAGACACGACTGACGCAACTTAGCAGCAGCAGCATACCTAAAAAGAATTGTTAAAACAAAATCACCTCTTGCAGAGATGTTCAAAAGATGTTTCACAAGGGTATAAAAACTACTAAATGGGGAAGCAGTCTATGAAACAAGACATGTTGACAAAACTGAATATCCACCAGCAAAAGAATTTACTTGGGACATTATCTTACACTACAGACAAAAACGAACTCAAAATGGTTCAAAGACCTAAACCTAAGTCCCAAATGTATAAAACTCCTAGAAGTAAACGTGCAGGAAATGTTTCTGGAAATTGGACCCACAAATGATTTACCAGATATAACACCAAAAGCACAGGCCACAAAATAAAACCAGATATTAGTAAATTGAACTATATCAAAATTATAAACTACTCTGCATTAAAGTGCAGTGAGTTTGAAAAGACAATCAACAGTAAAAGAGAAAATATGTGGAAATCATACATCTGATAGTAAGTTGAGTACAAAGAATATATAAAGAATTTTAAGAGGGACTGATCACCAGTTCCACCATAGGGACCATTTCACAAGCAATCATCCAAAGCATTGCAAATACAAAACAGAAACACTAAGAGTAACACAGAAATTTGAACTCAATGATAAAATAAAAAACACCTACAATGCACAGAACAACAGTGCAGCCAATAGCTTCATAGATATGAGAATGTGAACTTGGACAAACCTGTCCTGGGATAAATTCCCATACCATTTACAGAGGCTAAAATATATGGTCCTTGATACACATCAACAACACTGTCATGGTGCCCTTGACAGAGTTCCCAAAGCCAGAAAATAACCTGGAAAGATGTTATCAGGCTCTCATGATACTTTCTCTCTCATCATCCTAGAACATACTGACCACTTTACTGGATAGCATCAAGTGGTGACTTTGTACAGAGCAAGAAAATAACATTAGGAATAGTGTCTCCATCACAGTTTTCTGTTACCTACTAAATCCACTCCACACAGACTCACCAGAGGCTGCCAATTAAACATAGGTGGATTATCACAGCAAGGAAACCAGATAAAATTTCAGACCCTCAGAAATATATTTCAAGGAAGTTGAAGAGGTAAAATGATACAAAGTAAGGAGAATGGAACATCAGGAACAGCTGACATTCCCAGACGGGGCAGAGCAGCACAAGAGTAAAACTAACACAACATGAAGGTCAGACATTACAGCATCTTGAGATGGGACCATGCGTTCAGCCTACAGATGGCAAGCTAAGAGCCTGCGAGATTCACATATGCTCCCCTCGTAGGATCTAGGATCAAAAAGACGATCTCTCTACACACTCTTACATTTTCCTAAGTAACAACCACAGAGGATCCAATCCACCAACTTGTCCCACTCCTAAACAGAAAAAAACAGCCCTTTTGAGATACTCGATTTTCTTTATATGTTGTAGTTTTGGCTACTTTTACATCACTCCCCACTGTAGGGAACAAGGTATAAGGAAGGTTGGGAAGTGCTTGCAAATGAGACTCTCAACCAGGGCTGAACATTCTTGCAAACGAGATGTTCTACCCAGAATCTTGTTTGTTCCCGTGGGAAAAGAACATTTCTTGCACACAAGGATGTTTCTCTGATTCCTCAAAAGGAACGGACCCAGGGACAAAATGGTTTCTAAGCTGATAAGGAAGTTCTCAAAACAAAGTCTTAGCTGCAGCAAATAAGTTAAAGAAAAGGTTATCTCGCCCCGCGCCTGCGCACTGTATAGTTGCTGAATCATAGTGCTTGGCAACTTGCCCTGTAGATTGTTGTGCAAAAGATATAAAGTAAAGCAGCTGCGAGAAGTCAGAGGAAAAAGTAGAAAGATTCAAACCACTCTGTAGGGTTGGTGTTTCATTCCGTCGCTAGCATCTGGTGCCCAGCGAGGGGCACAACAGAACCGAAAGGGTAAGCACCCTGGGGCGAGACGCTGAAAGGGGGACTTTCGGGAAAAAGAGAAAAAAAAAAGAGAAAAAAGAAAAGAACCAAAAGGGTAAGCACCCCGGTGCGGGATGCTGAAAGGGGGACTTTTGGGAAAAAGAAAAAAAAAGAGAGAGAAAAGAAAAGAACCGAAAGGGTAAGCACCCTGGTGCGGGACGCTGAAAGGGGGACTTTTGGGAAAAAGGAAAAAAAAGAAAAAGAAACAGAAAAGAGAAAAGGAAGAAAAAACCATGGGGAATTCCCCATCTTTAAAGTCACACTATATGGAGCTGGTTAAGGGGCTCCTGCATTCTATAGGAATTAAAACGTCTACTCGCCATTTGAGTGAGTTGTTCTGCCTCATAGAGCAGCACTGCTATTGGTTTCAATATCAAACAAAAGTACAGCTGAATTTGAAGGAATGGAAAGTAATACAAAAAGAGTTAAGAAGGCAGCATCAAAAAGGAAATGTGATTCCTTTAAAGCTGTGGACTCTCTGTAGCGCTATAACACAGGCTTTAAAATTAATGGCTGCTGATAGTGAGGCCGTCTCATGTTCTCTTAAGAAGGATGATCCCCTGTATGAGGATGTGCCTGTGAGTGGGGAGAAGGAAGGCGAATGTGAAGGGGGGGGGCTTCACCTCGGCCTCCGCCCAAACCTTCAGATGATAGTACAGATTCATCCACAGAGTCAGATAGAGATGTGAGTTCGGGAGAGGATTCAGATTCTGTAGAGGCAATGACTGCTGCCTTTTGGAAGCTTTTATTAAATAAAAAACAAACTTCCAAGGCTGTTAAACGTTCTGCACCACCTTATGCATCCCTATTTCCAGTAGCTGCCGACAAGGCTGAAGTAGGGAGAGAGTCCGTGGTTTTGGAAGTACGGGACAAAGTATATTTTGGGAAATGCTTGTTAATGACTCTCGCCCTTTAACGCCACTGATTATTGAAGATAGACAATTTGAAGGATTAGCGGATACAGGAACAGATATTTTGGTTATTTCTCTCCAGCAGTGGCCTAATGACTGAAAAAAAGAAAAAAGTCCTCTTGTATTAACAGGCTTAGGATCTATAGCAGATGTGTGGAGAAGTGCTCAACCTTTGTCATGCCAATTGTCTAATGGAAAAAAAGGATTTATTTCTTTTTACATTGTTAATATACCTATTAATATCTGGGGAAGGGATCTTATTTTCTTTAGGAACAACGCTCACCATCTCGTTGGAAAACTTGCAGCCACTGCTCAGATTCCTCGAGCTCTCCCATTGAAATGGTTAACTGATGTCCCTAAATGGGTTGAGCAGTGGCCGCTTCCAAAAGTGAAGCTCGAGGCTTTAGAACAATTAGTAGAAGAACAGCTTCAATCTGGCCATATTGAACCTTCCACGTCTCCTTGGAATTCCCGCTTTTGTCATCAAGAAAAAAATCTGGTAAATGGAGAATGTTGACTGATTTAAGGGAAGTTAACAAATGTATAGAGCCTATGGGAGCTTTGCAATTAGGTCTCCCTTCTCCTGCCTTGATTCCACAGAATTGGTCTTTGATGGTTTTAGATTTGAAGGATTGCTTTTTTACTATTCCTTTGCAAATAAAAGATAGAAATAAATTTGCTTTTACTATTCCAGTGTATAATCATGGGCAGCCCGTAAAATGTTATCAATGGACAGTGTTGCCTCAAGGAATGATTAATAGCCCTACACTTTGTCAGCAGTTTGTTGATCGTGCTCTTATCACTGTGAGGCAACAATTTTCTAATTGTCTTCTCTATCATTATATGGACGGGAAACTACTTTGAATATTAATGATCCTAGAGGGCTGTTTCAAGTTCATTTGCATATTAATAGATCTTACTCTGCTATAGCATGTGTAAAATTTCCTTATTCTTTACTGTATGGGCAATGGATTTGGAATGAAATTTTGGGAGTTATATCATGTTCTGATTGTAACTTGACTCAATGTATAAACCGTTCCTGGTGGGAAAATGTTGAAGACAAGATGGTCCATTCCAGTAATCACTCTTCGGTCACTGTGAAAGCACAGACTGACTCTGGTTGCCTGTTAATCTTACTCGGCCTTGGTCGGACTCTTTTGCTGTCGCTCCTCTTGTGAATGCTGTACAAACTCTTCTCCATTGATCTCGAAGAATGCTTGGCATCGTCATCGCATCAATTCTTGCCGTGGCTTCAGTAACAGCAACAGCAACTGTAGCAGGTCTTGCTTTGCATCAGGGAATACAGACTGCTGATTTTGTCAGGGAGTGGCATAAAGATGCTCATTTATTGTGGCAACAACAGCATGATTTGGACGCTCAATTGGCTACTGATGTATTAAATTTACAACACACTGTTTCCTGGTTAGGAGATCAAGTGACTGTGTTAGCTACAAGGAGTGTGTTAAAATGTGACTGGAACTCATCTCACTTATGCGTAACCCCATTCCCTTTAATATGAGTGAGGGTTGGGAAAAGGTGAAAAGGTCTTTGATGGGACACCAGAATTTAACTGCTGAAATTATGGAATTGGAACAAACTATATTGTCAACTTTTACTAAGACGCTGCCTGATATTCTTGGTTCTGATATACTAAAGAGTCTTCAAGAAGGATTAGATAACCTCAGTCCTTTAGGGCACGTATCTACATTGTTAACAACATCCTTTGTGAATACTTTGTTAATTGTTGCTTTATGTTTTATTGCTTTTATAGTCAACTGGCGCTAAGGAAAAGGGAAACAATTAAAAGAAAAAGCTTTACATATTCAAGTGCTTATTCAGCACCTACAAGAAAAGAAAGGGGGAGATGTAGGGAACAAGGCATAAGGAAGGTTGGGAAGTGCTTGCAAATGAGACTCTCAACCAGGGCTGAACATTCTTGCAAACGAGATGTTCTACCCAGAATCCTCTGTTCCCATGGGAAAAGAACATTTCTTGCACACAAGGATGTTTCTCTGATTCCTCAAAAGGAACAGACCCAGGGACAAAATGGTTTCTCAGCTGATAAGGAAGTTCTCAAAACAAAGTCTTAGCTGCAGTAAATAAGTTAAAGAACAGGTTATCTCGCCCCATGCCTGTGCACTGTATAGTCGCTGAATCATAGTGCCTGGCAACTTGCCCTGTAGATTGTTGTGCAAAAGATATAAAGTAAAGCAGCTGCGAGAAGCGGGAGGAAAAAATAGAAAGATTCAAACCACCCTGCAGTGTTGGTGTTTCATTCCGTCGCTAGCACCCACTGTCCAGAGCTTTTCCTCATGCTCCAATGTGGAAATAATATTCAGATCAGAAACAGAAATTCTGGGACTTCCCTGGTGATCCAGTGGTTAAGACTCTGCATTTCCAATGCAGGGGGTACAGGTCTGATCCTTAGTCAGGGAACTAAGATCCTACATATGGAATGGCACAGCCAAAAATAGTAAACAAGCAAGCAAAAACAAACAAGTAGATATTCAGTGTTATCAGAAGAAAGAAATCTAAAGTGCTCTGGATTTTTTTAAACACTGAGCAAAAGTCAAAAGGCAGAAAATAGGAAATTGGGTTTTTTGGTATTTTTTTTTAACATTTGCCAGTGAGCTTTGTAGATAATTAAGCTCTGGGACAACCTCAGATATGACATGAAATAGACACAGAATCTGAAGAGGGTCAGTCTAACCTTGTGAAGCTGTGTCATGCCCCAGTCACCAGAACTCTCACATGAAAGACATCAGGCCTCCCAAGGGGCACACAGGGAAAATGCAGATACCCAAGGGCACCTCTGGAAGGAAGTCATCCTCACCCACAGACAGAAGGTTCCTATAGGTCTCCAGCATCACGTCCCTGTACAAGGCCCTCTGAGCAGGATCCAGGAATTCCCACTCCTCCGGAGTGAATTCGATGGCCACATCCTCAGAGGTCAATCGTTCCTGAAATGAAACCACATGTCACCAAAAGAGCCATGAAAAGTTCTCATTTTCATGCAAAAGAGAAATGGTGGTAAGGGGCAAGGATTGACTTGGTTGAAGTATGTGTTCTAACAGATCCATGCAGGGGTATCTGGAGGAACTATGGATCTCTAATTTTAATTTCTTATGCTTTTTTCTAAGACCTTCTGAGATCCTCCAATTAATATGGATTTTTCATCACTGTTCAAAATCCATGAAATATATATAAATAAAGCTCAACACTGTTTTGGCTATACAGAAGTGTCAGATATTATGTTCTACCCAGTGAGTGCAACTCATTATCTTGATGAGGTACAGCATGAGTGGTGTCTTCAGAGATGACAAAGTCCACGGCACTTTTAATGGAAAGGTCAAAATTTTCAGGTGTGATGTTGATAATAGCAGCAAGGACCAAAAGTGTCTCAAGGCTTCCTGTTGCTCTAAATTACTGTAGTATTACTCTAAACATTAAATAAGTACTTTACAGGCAAGAACCTGTCATCAACGTAATAGCTCATTAAAGAACCACCTGTTTCCACCTTAGAGAAAAAAACCTGTGTCACAGACACTCTGAGAAACTCGACTCAGATCAAGAAGGTAAGAAATGCTACGTGAAGCACCTGAACTCAGAAGCTTGGGATCAGCAACTGAAGCTTAAGCATCTAACAGTGAAGTAATACAGAGAACATTACAAGTCCTTTGACAGAGGGCTCCTAAAGAAAACTTGAAAGGAGTCCAAAGTGAGACTCCTCCCTGCCCCTCTGTCTTCTCTGCAGGAGGAGCAGCTCTTGGGCCTCGGGCCTTCATCCCTTGAAAATGGATATCTGTGCCAAAGTAGTCTCTACCCACTCCCTGACTGGGAGAACCTCCCCCTTGTTGAGTGATCACTGTCCACAGTGGTGGTGAAGGACCAGAGACACTGACCCATGAGAGCCACAGCAGCTTGGCAGCCCCAGGTCCCCAGACTACCTCACTTATTCCTAGCCACAGCTTCCAAACCAGTGCCATTTCAAAGGACTTTGACACAGCAGCCAAGTTCCCTGGAGCAAGAGCTGCCACAGCAGGGGTGGCTGGCTCCAGGGCTGGAAGTGGGACTGTGTTCGGGAGCCTCATCACTGTTATGCCAGGAACCCTTCTCTGAAACAGTAGCTCTTCTACGCCACAGGCTTGGCCCTCTCAAAGGCCATGGGGCTCTTTTGCCTGACGGTGGTCTAGTTCATCTTCTTCACGATATGAAGGAGCTATTTCCACCTCCCATAGTTCTTTCTCCTGTGTCTGCCCTGTACGTTCCCTTTCCTGTAACTCCCCAGGCAGCCTGGGGAAAGTGGTGGGCTCAGGGTTTGACAGAAGGAAAACAAATAAATATTGTATTAGTATGAAAAAAAAAAAAAGTCCAAGGTGAACAATGTGGAATGGCATGAAAGGTCATTATAGATGTGGATACAGAAACACAACTGTTAGTAATTTACTACTTAAAACACTAACAGGATTGTTCAGAAAATTTCAAGGCCACAGATTATACTGATAACATAATTTCAACTGAAAAAAAAAAGGTGATATGTAGTTTTTAAATCATGATGTCTTCTATCTAAACCACAGACTTGCACATGCATGCATACTTATGTATAAAAAATTAACTGGAATGAGAGGATTTGTCTTTTGACAGACTTTTTGGACAATTTTATATTATCCTTCTATTCACATGTATTTCAGCATTCTTCAGACGATAAATACGTATCCTTTGTACTCAGCTGAGTTTGTCAACAGGATTCTATGCTAGGATACCAAAAGAAAACTGGTAAAAACATTAAAAAAAAAAAAAAGAATACTTGAACTCAAGTCATAATAAAATTACCATATATAAAGATAAAATTTTACCTATTTAAATTTACATAGCAAGGCATTAACAGAAGCCAAAGACTTTCTTTGCTTTTTTTCCCACTAATAAAACAGATCTGAAATTAGAAGAGTCATTAGATTATGACAAAAAAGAATTATCATAAAAGTAAAGTAAAAAAACTTCTCGGAGAATTAAAAATCATGTCAAAAAAGAATATGGAAAAAGATATAGTTATTAACCAAGACTATCTGAAGAAACATCATGATAGGAAGGAAACATTCAATACATTCCTTCTGAAATTACAGTGGCATGAATGGAGCTGTCCAGGGTGCCTGTCTTTCACCACCACAGGATGCACAGGAAGAGGGGACACTAGAAGAAGTAAGAGGAGGTAAAACACAGGGCAAGAGACACAGAGTTTGTCAGAGCTGAAACAGGTAGTACTCACAAACCTAAGGACATGGAAAGGTGAACAGTGAAAGGATGGAAAAAGACAGTCCATCCTAAAGAGAGCAGGGGAGACTGTTATATCAGACAAAATAAACTGAAGAAAAAAAAGTGCAATGAGATAAATATTGTATAATGATAAAATGGTCAATTTACCAAAAAGCTGTAACAAGTAAAAATATATACACATCTAACATTAGATATCTCAGAAAAATGAAGCAAATATTGAACAGGCAGGTACAGATCACGGCACAACAAAACTATAAAACACATGTATCTCAAGGACACATAAACCATTCTCTATGAGAGACCACATGTTAGGCCAAAATTAACCATTTTAAGAGACTGATACCATAAAAGTATCTTCCCTAACAACAATGAAATAAAGACAAGAAAAAAAGAAAATTCCTCAAATGTGGACATTAAAAAACTCACTCTTATACCACAAATGGGTCTAAGAAAAAAAAATCACATGGAAATTTTAAAATACATGGATCAAAACGAAAACACAACATTACAAAATTTATAACACACAGAGACCACTGTACTAAAAGCAAAGTCTGAAAGGTTAAATGCTTACAGTAAAAAGAGAAAAGATATTAAATCTGAAATCTATTTTTAGACCTCTAGGAAGCAGAAAACAGAAAACAAACTGAACTCAAGTTTAGCAGAAGGAAACATGTAAATAAGAAAGATTAAACCAGAGATACAATAGAAAGTAGAAAAATATAAAAATCAACAAATCAAGAGTTGAAGTTTTGAAAAAACTGTATACGAAAACCCCAACCTAGACTAACGACAAGAGAAAAAAAGATCCAAATAATTAAAAGCAGATATGAAACTAGTGATTATAACTCATGTCAAAGAAAGTTTCTAAAGATAAGGAAGTACTATGACCAATAATGCCTATAAGTGACAGTATATAGGAGATACTGGCAAATTCTTGGAAACATACAAACTATTTTACTTATTAAGAAATAAAAAAGTTGAGAACTGTTGAAAGTGAAAGTGTTAGCCACTCAGTCGTGTCTGACTCTTTGTGACCTCATGCACTGTAGCCCACAAGACTCCTCTGTCCATGGAATTTCTCCAGACAAGAAGACTGGACTAGAGAACCATTCCTTTCTCCAGGGAATCTTCCAACCCAGGGATAGAACCTGGGTCTCCCACAATGCGGGCAGATTCTTTATGATTTGAGCCATCAGGGAAGCCAATTATAACTAGAGAGATTTAAAAAGTAGTCAGAAACCTCTAAGAAAAATACAGTGCCAAATTCTACCAAACATTTACAAAAGAATTACCACTAATCCTGCTAATTCTATGGAGCAAGCATGATTCTAATAGTTTGATGACTTCCCAAAGACACAAGAAAGGAAAACTAGAAACCAATACCCCTGATGAATACTGATGCAAAATTAAAATACTTGCAAACCAACTTCAACACATATTAAAATGATCTGGAGAAACAGACACAAATGGGAGGAAGGAGAGGGTGAAATATATGGAGAGAGTAACATGGAAACTTACATTGCCATATATAAAGTAGAGAGCCAATGTGAATTTGCTGAATGACTCAGGGAACTCAAAGAGGGGCTCTCTAACAACCTACAGGGGTGGGATAGGGAGGAAGATGGGCAGGAGGGGACATACGCATACCTATGGCTGATTCATATTGGTATTTGGCCGAAAACAACAAGTTCTGTAAAGCCATTATCCTTCAATTAAAATAATTTAAATAAATAAATAAAAAGATCTGATACCATAACCAAGTGGATTTTATTCATATAAGGCAAGGAGAAGTCAACATACAAAAATCAATTAATATGACACTACATTAACAGATTAAAGGGGAAAAAACAGGATCATCTCGATGCAGAAAAAAAACATTCTATAACAATTTGACAACCTTTCAAGATGGAACACTCAACAAACTACAAACAATAAATTATACCAATATCAACATAATAAATGCCATTATGAAAAGAGCACAGCAATGGAGAAAGAATGAAAGCTTTTCCTCTGAGGTCAAGAAGAAGGCAAGGATGCACACTCTGCACTACAGTTCAACAAAGCACTGAAACCCTTCGAGCAAGTAGATGAGAAAAGGAAATCAAAGGTCCCCAAATTGAAAAAGAAGTAAATGTATCTTCTCTTCCACATGACAAAGTTTCATCAGTAAGAATCACAAAGATTACAAAAGAAACATGTAATATCAAAAAGATTCTTTAATAACCACACAAAGGGTCAATCAACCAATTAACTCATTATCAAAACTGCCATGGCAATCGTTGTAGAAGCAGAATAAAACATCGTGAAAGTCATAGAACTATTCTAAGAGCAAACAGCAAAACTCTTGAAGAAGGAAGATGGAGGTCTTTCTTTTTCAACACCTATTACAAGGTAATCAAGGTGATGTGGTACTGGTATAAAAACAGACAAATAAACCAACTGAACACAACACAGTACTCAGAAATAATTCTTTGTGTATATGTAACATATATTCACAAGGATGTCAAGATACACAAAAGGGAAAGGACAGGCTCAACTGATCTGTTTCCCAGATTTAACCAGCTATTGCGCATACTAACACCTGACTTCCCCGAGCAGTTTCCTTACCCTGGTTGACAGAGGAGACAGCGCATCCAGATAGGCCCTAAGCAATCCCTGCTGCCCAACAGCACTGAGACCGCATATCCAACCCGTGGGTGACAAGCCCCGCCCAGGACAGTGCCCAGGGGAGCCTCCCCACAAGTGTCAGGTCACTGGGCCATGGGGAGAAGGGATCTAAGTGGAGACGACAGGGCCTGAGGGAGGGCCCCGGGTGAGTATGCCTGTACAGGAGTCACACAGGACATTCCAGAGTCAGACATGATTAGCGAGTCCAGAGAAGGGCATTTCAGGAAGGACAGACTAAATATGACCTTACCTGAGAAATAGCCATGTCTCGATCCTTTTCTTTCCTCTTCCTTAACTTCAGGGCTTCCTCAGGCAACACGAGTCTTCAGAGGTCTATCATCATGTTGAAAACATGCTGTTTAATGCTTAGAGTCAACACATCCCCTTCCTGAGCCCCAACCACACACACAGGGAAGCCCTCACCATGAGGAACAGACAGTCCCCTGTGGTCACTGTCTCAGGAGGGTCTCAGGACAGTTAACTTCCGCAGAGAGTCCCAACATGGGACTTTCGCACACTTTCCCTCAGATCACACTCCCCTCCTGCTGAGGCCTCAAGTACACAGCAGCAGGAGGCAACTCCGCTGACCAGACAATCTCCTTCAGGTCACAGAGCAGGCCCTGATCCAACCCCCAAAACAGAGCACACCCTCCTCAGCCAAGATCTCAGCTGTCACGAAAGGGAGGACTCAAGAGTCCTGATGCTCAGTGAGGGATCCAGAATGGAATCAACTGGGCCATCTTAAACATTCTCAAGCTGTGGACCAACACAAACTACCTGAAGGGGAATCTCTGGTCAGAGGGTACAAAACATGTGTGTCGGGAGCCATATTACACGTTACTGACAAAACGGAGGCACGGCCCCAAAGCCCTCTACTTATCCCGCAAGCACGAACAAGAATGAAGGAATTAGGTCTTGTGATTATGACTTGTTATTTCCTTTCCTCAGTAGAGCTGACTGAAAAGAATGTTAAGGTGCTTTTTGATCTTGACAGGAGCATGAGAAGGCACAAAGCCTTCTGCAGTTGTGCCCAGAGAATAATCCATAAAGTTAACCATTGACATTTGTTCAAGGATCTTTACAAAGAGTGTTCCAGGATGCTCACGTAGGCCACAGCTTGAGGCCTTGGGAAGGATTGTCATCTGAGACCTATTTGTGAACAAAATGTTTATGGCAAAGGAAGTTAGCTGAATTTAGAGTCTAGGAATAATTAAGAAATGGAGAGGCCATCATGGTCAACAAAAGAGTCCGAAATGCAGTACTTGGATGTAATCTAAAAAAGACAGAATGATCTCTGTTCGGTTCCAAGGCAAACCATTCAATATCACGGTAATCCAAACTATGCCCCAACTAGTAATGCTGAAGAAGCTGAACGTGAACGGTTCTATGAAGACTTACAAGACCTTTTAGAACTAACACCCAAAAAAGATGTTCTTTTCATTATAGGGAACTGGAATGCAAAAGCAGGAAGTCAAGAAACTTCTGGAGTAACGGGCAAATCAGGCCTTGCAATGCGGAATGAAGCAGGGCAAAGACTAATAGAGTTTTCCCAAGAAAATGCACTGGTCTTAGCAAACACCCTCTTCCAACAACACAAGAGAAGACTCTACACATGGACATCACCAGGTGGTCAACACCGAAACAAGATTGATTATATTCTTTGCAGCCAAAGATGGAGAAGCTCTATACAGTCAACAAAAACAAGACCAGGAGCTGACTGTGGCTCAGATCATGAACTCCTTATTACCAAATTCAGGCTCGAATTGAAGAAAGTAGCGAAAACCGCTAGACCATTCAGGTATGACCTAAATCAAATCCCTTATAATTATACAGTGGAAGTAAGAAATAGATTTAAGGGCCTAGATCTGATAGATAGAGTGACTGATGAATTATGGAATGAGGTTTGTGACATTCTACAGGAGACAGGGATCAGGACCATCCCCATGGAAAAGAAATGCAAAAAAGCAAACTGGCTGTCTGGGGAGGCCTTACAAATAGCTGTGAAAAGAAGACAAGCGAAAAGCAAAGGAGAAAAGGAAAGATATAAGCATCTGAATGCAGAGTTCCAAAGAATAGCAAGAAGAGATGAGAAAGCCTTCTTCAGTGATCAATGCAAAGAAATAGAAAAAAATAACAGAATGGGAAGGACTAGAGAACTCTTCAAGAAAATTAGAGATACCAAAAGAACATTTCATGCAAAGATGGGCTCGATATAGGACAGAAACGGTATGGATCTAACAGAAACGGAAGATATTAAGAAGAGGTGGCAAGAATACATAGAATAAGAGTACAAAAAAGATCTTCACAACCCAGATAATCACGATGGTGTGATCACTCATCTAGAGCCAGACATCCTGGAATGTGAAGTCAAGTGGGCTATAGAAAGCATCACGACAAACAAAGCTACTTGGAGGTGATGGAACTTCAGTTGAGCTATTTCAAATCCTGAAAGATGATACTGTGAAAGTTCTGCACTCAATATGCCAGCAAATTTGGAAAACTCAGCAGTGGCCACAGGACTGGAAAAGGTCAGTCTCCATTCCAATCCCAAAGAAAGGCAATGTCAAAGAATGCTCTAACTACCACACAATTGCACTCATCTCACATGCTAGTAAAGTAATGCTCAAAATTCTCCAAGCCAGGCTTCAGATATACATGAACCGTGAACTCCCTGATGTTCAAGCTGTTTTCAGAAAAGGCAGAGGAACCAGAGATCAAATCGCTAACATCCACTGGATCACCGGAAAAGCAAGAGAATTCCAGAAAAACATCTGTTTCTGCTTTATTGACTATGCCAAAGCCTTTGACTGTGTGGATCACAATAAACTATGGAAAATTCTGAAAGAGATGGGAATACCAGACCACCTGACCTGCCTCTTGAGAAACTTGTATGCAGGTCAGGAAGCAACAGTTAGAACTGGACATGGAACAACAGACTGGTTCCAAATAGGAAAAGGAGTATGTCAAGGCTGTATATTGTCACACTGCTTATTTAACTTCTATGCAGAGTACATCTTCAGAAATGCTGGATTAGAAGAAACACGAGCTGGAATCAAGATTACCGGGAGAAATATCAATAACCTCAGATATGCAGATGACACCACCCTTATGGCAGAAAGTGAAGAGGAACTCAAAAGCCTCTTAATGAAAGTGAAAGAGGAGAGTGAAAAAGTTGGCTTAAAGCTCAACATTCAGAAAATGAAGATCATGGCATCCGGACCTATCACTTCATGGGAAATAGATGGGAAAACAGTAGAAACAGTGTCAGATTTTATTTTGGGGGGCTCCAAAATCACTGCATATGGTGATTGCAGCCATGAAATTAAAAGATGCTTACTCCTTGGAAGAAAAGTTATGACCAACCTTGATAGCATATTCAAAAGCAGAGACATGACTTTGCCTACTAAGGTCCATCTAGTCAAGGCTATGGTTTTTCCAGTAGTCATGTATGGATGTGAGAGTTGGACTGTGAAGGCTGAGCAACGAAGAATTGATGCTTTTGAACTGTGGTGTTGGAGAAGACTCTTGCGAGTCCCTTGGACTGCAAGGAGATCCAACCAGTCCATTCTGAAGGAGATCAGCCCTGGGATTTCTTTGGAAGGAATGATGCTAAGCTGAAACTCCAGTACTTTGGGCATCTCATGGGAAGAGTTGACTCATTGGAAAAGACTCTAATGCTGGGAGGGATTGGGGGCAGGAGGACAAGGGGACGACCAAGGATGAGATGGCTGGATGGCATCACTGACTCGATGGGCGTGATTCTGAGTGAACTCTGGGATTTGATGATAGACAGGGAGGCCAGGCCTGCTGTGCTTCATTGGGTTGCAAAGAGTCAGACACGACTGAGCAACTGAACCGAACTGAACTGAAGAATAGTTAGAACCTAAAAATTTAAGGAATGTGGTAGTGCTAGCATGTTTTGCTATAGCTTATACAGATTAGGAATTTCAGAGATATTAATAGCTAGAAGCCTTTTTAGGAGGTAGTGTGCTTAGGATTCTAAGGGCAAACAGGATTTAGAAATATAAGAAATAACTGAGGAATGTGGTATGCAGCCCAACACAAGCATGAGTTACAATGTAATCACAAGTTAAAGTAAACAGGATTCTGAGAGAATTGCTGAAGCAGAAACTCTGTTTGAAGGGCAACAATGTTTTATGGAGACAATAAATCTGGGTGAGGGGAAACTGAAAATGCCAAACCTCTGACCTAATGCTTTTGTCAAAGTATAAAGGAGAACCTGAAGCTTGAAATAAACATGCAGTCCCTTACCTTGAGTCAGAGGCTGCATCATTCTCCACCGACACCGCTCATCTCTTCAGGCTGATTTCCTGGCTGCTGGAGCTGGATTCCGGGATATCTGTATGCAAAACACGTCATCAATGAAACGTGAAGCCTGGACTGAGCACCATTCAGAGAAAAGCACCTCCCAACTCTCTCTTTCTTTCCCAGCCTTACTAAGGTGTAACTAACAAAAATGGTATAAATGTACTGTGTACAAAGTGATCATGTGATAGACTCACACGATGAATAATTATATAGTGAAGTAAGTTACACATCCACCTATGACTATACTGTATTATTTCTCTCTGGGCAAATTTCAAGGATATAGAAACACTACCGGCAGCATGCAGTACCTCAGATCCCCAGAACTTACTTATTTTACAATGGAAAATCTCTACTCTTTGACTACCAGTGCCTCATTTCCCCCTCTACCCAGCTCCTGGTAACAGCCTTATTACTCGATAGCTCTATGAATTTGACAATTCTAGTTTCGACACAGGGTCTGTCCTCCTTTGCCAGGCTTATTTCACGTGGCATAATGTTCTCTAGGTTCATTCATTGTGGCATAAATGCAGGATCCTTGATTTTTATATTAATATACAGAGAAAAAATAGTTCATGAATATACAGTATACAACACTTTTGAAACCCATTCTTTTGTCAAGAGACATCTGGGCTGTATCTATGCCTTGGCTACTGCAAATCCAGTCACACTCATAGGACTGTGGACATATCCCTGAAAAACTGATTGCTTTTCCTTTGGATATCTGTCAGAAATGGGTTTGACAGAGTGTAGGCCTGTTCTATATTATTTGTTAAGGAACTTCCATTTTATTTTCCAACATAGCAGTACCATTTACATTACCACCAACAGTGCAGTTAAGATTCCGTGTTTTCTGTACTGTGCCTGTATGTGTGCTTATTTTGGGAGGGACAGGAGTGGATAAAACAGAACCCAGCCTGGTAGCTGCATCTTCTAGAGGAAAAGCCTCCAGGCTGCAGATCACTGTGGCATCACTGCCCTCTGATTTTTTGAAGACATCCTCCCCTATGTCACAGGACTTTATGACTCTTCTCAGGTTGGGCCCAGAGATCCCTACCAAGCAGTACCACCTTTTAATAAGCATTCTACGATCTTAACTTTCAGTTCAGTTCAGTTCAGTTGCTCAGTCATGTCCGACTATTTGCAACCCCATGAATCACAGCACGCCGGGCCTCCCTGTCCATCACCATCTCCCAGAGTTCACTCAGACTCAACTTCATCGAGTGCGTGATGCCATCCAGCCATTTCATCCTTGGTCAACCCCTTCTCCGCCTGCCCCCAATCCTTCCCAGCATCAGAATTTTTTCCAATGAGTCAACTCTTTGTATGAGGTGGCCAAAGTACTGGAGTTTCAGCTTTAGCATCATTCCTTCCAAAGAAATCTCAGGGCTGATCTCCTTCAGGATGGACTGGTTGGATCTCCCTGCAGTCCAAGAGACTCTCAAGAGTCTTCTCCAACACCACAGTTCAAAAGCATCAATTCTTCAGTGCTCAGCCTTCTTCACAGTCCAACTCTCACATCCATACATGACTACTGGAAAAATCATAGCCTTGACTAGACGGACCTTAGTAGGCAAAGTGATGTCTGTGCAAGGGTGTGAAGGACCCTTTGGAAGTTCCAGAGGTTAGGTGTGATTAGCCTCGAGACACCTCAGCGGAAATGGGCCTCATCTCGCCTGGAGGGGAGAACCTCCTGGATTTTCTCGAGTTGCGGCAGGTGCTCTCGACTTACGATGGGGACCTCAGGGACCCGCTCTGGTGGCCTCAGGAAAGGCCAGTCCCCATGCGAGTTGCTCGGGGGCCTCTCTAGGTTGGTCATAACTTTTCTTCCAAGGAGAAGTGTCTTTTAATTTCATGGCTGCAGTCACCATCTGCAGTGATTTTGGAGCCCAAAAAAATAAAGTCTGACACTGTTTCCCCATCTGTTTCCCATGAAGTGATGGGACCAGATGCCATGATCTTGGTTTCCTGAATGTTGAGTTTTAAGCCAACTTCCTCGCCTTCCTCTTTCACTCTCATCAAGAGTCTTTTTAGTTCCTCTTCACTTTCTACCATAAGGGTGGTGTCATCTGCATATCTGAGGTCATCGATATTTCTGCCAGCAATCTTGATTCCAGCTTGTGTTTCTTCCAGTCCAGCCTTTCTCATGATGTACTCTGCATATAAGTTAAATAAGCAGGGTGACAATATAAAGGCTTGACACGCTCCTTTTCCTATTTGGAACCAGTCTGTTTGTCCATGTCCAGTTGCTTCCTAACTGTTGCTTCCTGACCAGCCTACAGATTTCTCAAGAGGCAAATTAGGTGGTCTCGTATTCCCATCTCATTCAGAATTTTCCACAGTTTATTGTGATCCACATAGTCACAGGCTTTGGCATAGTCAATAAAGCAGAAACAGACGTTTTTCTGGAACTCTCTTGCTTTTTCGATGATCCAGCGGATGTTGGCAATTTGATCTCTGGTTCCTCTGCCTTTTCTAAAACCAGCTTGAACATCAGGGAGTTCACGGTTCACGTATATCTGAAGCCTGGCTTGGAGAATTTTGAGCATTACTTTACTAGCATGTGAGATGAGTGCAATTGTGCAGTAGTTAGAGCATTCTTTGATACTGCCTTTCTCTGGAATTGGAATGAAAACTGACCTTTTCCAGTCCTGTGGCCACTGCTGAGTTTTCCAAATTTGCTGGCATATTGAGTGCAGAACTTTCACAGCATCATCTTTCAGGATTTCAAAAAGCTCCACTGGAATTCCATCACCTCCATTAGCTTTGTTCGTAGTGATGCTTTCTAAGGCCCACTTGACTTCACATTCTAAGATGTCTGGCTCTAGATAAGTGATCACATCATCATGATTATCTGGGTCGTGAAGATCTTTTTTGTACAGTTCTTCCGTGTTTTCTTGCCACCTCTTCTTAATATCTTCTGCTTCTGTTAGGTCCAGTACTCCTATTTTCCCAGCAGGACTCAAACAAACTTACAAACTTTCATGGTGTCCAACACAGTGTCCACAGAGCCCAAAATGAGCCTCTAATGCTCTTATACAAACACAAAGCATTCCAAGCCCTGATAGCTCATGCATGAGGCAAAATACAAAAGAGGACACCCAAGGATCCGCAGACACAAGACACCATATTTTCATTTACAGTGAGTGATCCAGGTCAAACATCGAAATCTCCAAAGACCATGAAACAAAGGGATAATTCCAATGATGCACATGGCCCACTGGACCTCAGCATCTTCCAAGGAAACACTCCAGATTCTCTTGGCATCGTCCCAAATGCACATGAACCTTTCTGCACCGGAAACCCCAAGTACACAATGATACCAAAGTTGATGCAAAAAATCACCTGAGATTTTGCCTGTTACTCTATGCTGCCTGCCTGGTAAAAGAGCCAACAAAAGCCAGGGAGTGGAGTGGATGCTGGGGGCACCTGCTAGAACCAGCCCCTCAAGCCCAAGGCTCCCATCTTCCTGCACCCACAGGTGCCTGAGGGCTCAGCCGAGGCCACCGTTCTAACAGTGGGAAAGACTTCTCTTGGCTGAATGCCACGTCCTTCATTGCTGCTCACATGTGGTCACAAGTTGTCAAATCAAACCTGTGCAGGCACATATCAGCCTCAGCACTGCTGTCCTGGGGAACACGAGCTCAGGCAGTAGAACCTCAAACCACTCCATGCGGGCTCTCCAACAAACCTGCTTCCAGGTGCTCCAGCCTGAATGGAGACATTCTCCTCCAACAGATCCACACACCCCTTGTCCCTGCAACTAACTTGGGATGGGCACACGCTCCATTCACTGGGCTCACCTGGATGCCCCCAAGTACTGCCACAACCCTCGTGCAGACCCCACCAGGCTCCCTCTACTTTCCCCATTTGTCTACCTCTCCTCCCTGATGACTGGACAAAGCAAGACTAAAGCGCACAGGGGTTTCCTGGCAAAGGGGATCACAAGAGGAGTGCCCAAGAGCTACCGCCCAAAGGACACTGCACATGCAGTACGAAAATCAAGAGACTGGCCCTCCTGGGAAAGTCTGCCACCACCTGGGGACATTATGGAGTCCACGTACAAAGGCATTTGAGATCAGGAAGTCTCAAAGCAAGGGTCTCCAGGTTGATCTCCTGTTTTCTCCACCAACACCTACTTGGAAGATATTCTAGCTCTTGGGGGCGCAGGGGGCAGCATCTCCTTCTTGCCCCATTAGATTTGGATTTCTGCTCATCCTCACAGCACTGAAATCAGAACACTGACACTGACCACATGAACTCCTAGATGGCAAAGCTGCTGTCCACGATGGTGACTGGTCCTGGTTGGACAGAGCTTAGATCTGGGGGCTGCAGAGGATGAAACCCAGCAGACGAAACAGGGGGACATCTAAGCCCACTGCTTCAGGACACCAGTTCTGCAGGGCTTTTCAGGACTTCCTATATTTCTTGGCTCATCTTTTGAGTAATTAAGTAGTCACATGGGGTAAAGATCAATTACAGCTGAAATGTCCAGAACATGGGAAACATCTTCATCACCTGCCCTGTTCTCTTGGTCTTCCCTGAGGATTATTCAGCCCAACCCATAGTCCTTTCATCTAAAGACATTTCCAGTAACAGGTACTGTAGCCATGCTGGGAAGAAGAGGAACACTATAAGCCCAAAAAATAGGGGAACCAGGAAGGACTCAAAATAACCCATGAAGAGGGGCACTGATTTCTTCTGATGGCAACTGATACAGAGCCAATAAAGTTGGGTAAAATGAGAGAGACTGTTAGGAGGGGATGGGTAGATCTCTCTGAGCCTAGACTTGAAGGGTGACAAAGGGCCTGAGGCATGGTGACCTGAAGGTGAGAAAAGGAACTACAATGTCAGACAGAGAAAACGTAAATGAGACCGGGACAGGCTGAACCATAAGCAAAGGGTCAACTCCCAGGAAGAGGCTGGAGACACTGACAGGGCCCTGAGCTTGACAGAGGGCTGTGGAGAAACCGCGAGGAGTCAAGCTTTTGACCCAAGAACAATGAAAGCCAGTGGAGATCTGAATATCAGGATGTAAAAAAAAAAATCTCCCTTTAGATTTAGCCTTATTCATAGAAGTCATCTAATTCTGAGCCTGTGATCCTGCCTCCATCCTACAGTTTTCCTTTTCCTTTTTCATTCAGGGAGGACTGGGATCTATTTAAAATTCTCATTACCACTAGAAACTCCCTCCAAACCAGAACTGCCACACACAGACACACAGCCAATTGGCTAATCATTTCAGGGGTCAGTGTTGCTCAGACTCAGAGATTCCAGTCTAGTCTCTCATCTGCATGTTACAAGTGGGCTCCCTCAGGCCCAGAGAGAAGCCATTTATGAGAAGGTCTGAGCTGAGTGAAGAGAACCAGGTATAACTGAATAATGAAATGGGAGGCTGAAGGGCAAGTGGGCCAAGTTTGTCATTATTGCCCATCCCATTTAAGACCAGGAACATCTGTCATGTATCTGAGCAAAAGAAACTTTTCTTTCAAGATTGGGTCAAACTGATATCAAGCAGGTAATCCTTTATTATACGATTGCACTAAAATATTTTAAAAATACAGAATTGCAAATATACATCCACTGGTACAAAAAAACATTGTAAGGGCTCAGCTTGGAAATAGGATCTGAGCAATCTTTTTCATTATGAAGAGAGAGGCTCTGTTGGAAGTTTCCAGGTCAATCCAGCCCATCCTTCCTCATTTGCACAGAAAAGTCACAAAGGGACCTGAGGGAAACAGCTTCATATCACCGCACAGCTCACTTTTTTTCACTGATCATAGAAAATGGAGAAAACAGAACATTATACTTACCAGTTAAACTAGGTGTTTTTCTTTTTTTGAAAGGGAAGAATGAAGCATTTTGTTGGTTTTATCATGTTAAATGTTCTTTTATTTTCCCATTTCTCAAAGAAATGCCTTTAATTTCACAAGATCTAACGTCATACCTCCGTTATTCTATGGTAAAGAGCTGAGACCAGAAATATCCATTTGTGTGTGCACACATAAACACATACACACAATTCATGTCTTTGGTAAAACCACACTTGAAAATATGTCTATTTTATTATAAGATGTTGAGAAGGTAACAGGCAGGAAGGCCAGGGGTCTCCAAAATAGGCTGCAAGTGTCAGACATTTTTTGCTCTCTTAAGCAGCAGGACGAAACAAACTAGCAAGATTTTTTTCCTTCGCTATACAAATCTAAAAGGAGGTTTCTCTTAAAATACTGGATTGTCATAATGACACCTGGGGTCAGACTCTCAAGACAATCAGGACTGAAGGCGCCCGGGGGTCCCCACACAAGCTCCCGTCCTAATTACACCTGAGGAACCCCGGGTATTAGTAACTGTGGGGGGCCAATCCATATATTTCCTTTTAGATACCAGGCAACATAGTCCGTGTTTACTGAAGCCCCTGGCCCACTTCCTTCCGGATCCACTTCCATAAGGGGACTGTCTGGACGAGCCAAAGGGTATTATTTCAGTTATTCTTTATGTTGTAACTGAGATTCTCGGCTATTTTCACACGAGCTTCTGATCATGCCAGAGTCTCCCTCACCCCTTTTGGGGAGGAAGATACTGAACAAGGTCCATGCCTCTGTTTTCATAAAGATGGAGCCCTCCCTTTCTCTCCCTTTAGTTGAACAAACTGTAAATCCTAGAGTATGGGCTGATGGAAAATCTGTGGGTCAAGAACAAAATGCTATTCCTGTAGTTGTCAAGCTCAAAGACCTACCTATTTCCACATAAGAAGCAGTATCCACTGAAACCTGAGGTTAAGGGATAAAACACATCATCGAAAATTTAAAGGAACAGGGACTATTAGTTCACTGTAACAGTCCATGCAACACTCCTATTTTGGGTATAAAGAAATCAAATGGTAAATGGAGACTAGTTCAAGATTTACAAATAATAAATGAGGCTGTAGTTCCTTTATACCTCATGGTGCCTAATCCTTATACTCTATTGTCTGAAATTGCTGAATGAGCCAAATATTTCTCAGTAATTGATTTGAAGGATGCTTTCTATTCTGTGCCTTTGGCGGAGGAAAGTCAATTTCTATTTGCCTTTGAAGACCCTATGCAGCCAGCTTCTCAGTTAACCTGGACAGTTTTGCCCCCGGGATTTTGTGACAGTCCTCACTTATTTGGACAAAGTTTGTCACGGGATCTACAAAACTTTAATAGCTCCGAAGCGGTGGTGTTACAATATGTAGATGATATTTGGCTCTGTGCTGAGACAGAGGAAGCTTGTTCAGGAGCCTCAGAAGACTTATTAAACTTTCTGGCAGGCTGCAGTTATAAGGCATCAAGAGAAAAGGCTCAGCTTTGTCAACAATCTGTTAGATATCTGGGCCTAATCATATCAGAAGGGACTAGGGCCACAGGCCCTGAGAAAATTAAACCTGTACTAAATTACCCCCTACCTATGACTTTAAGACAATTGAGAAGATTTCTGGGAATCACAGGCTACTGTCATATTTGGATTCCGGGTTATGAAGAACTTGCCCAGCCTTTATATAAACTTATAGCTGAAACTCAGCAGGCCCAGACAGACAAACTGCTTTGATCTCTATATACTCAAAAGGCTTTTAAGGTTCTTCAGACTGCCCTCCTGCAAGCTACCACATTGAGCTTGCCCACAGGGTCAGGATTTAAACTGTTTGTCACTGAAAGAAAAGGCATGGCCTTGGGAATTTTGACACAAGCCCGAGGGCCTCACCAGCACCCTATTGCTTATCTAAGCAGAAAATTAGATGTAATTTCACATGGGTGGCCCCACTGCCTAAGAGTAATTGGGGCAGCGGCTTTATTAACACCTGAAGCTTTAAAAATAATTAATTAACGAAATCTTACTGTCCTGACTTCTCATGATGTGAGTGGATCTTAAATTTTAAGGTTAATATTTGGATGACAGAAAGTAGGCTTCTTAAATATCAGTCATTTTTGTTAGATGGACCAGTAACTTAGCTTAAAGTCAGTAGACATTTAGATCCTGCCACTTTCCTTCCTGAGAAGGAAAATGAAACACCTGATCACAATTGTTCCCAATTCCTAAATTTAAACTATGCAGCTTGGGAGGATCTAATGGAAACCCCATTAGACAATCCTGACATGGAAGTATTTATAGATGCCAGTTCTTTTGTTCGGGATGGAAAGCATAAAGCAGGTTACCCCATGGTGACTGCTGAACAGGTTTCAGAAACAAAATCTCTCCTCCAGGGAACCAGTGCTCAGTTAATGGAGCTTGTGGCTCTGACCCGAGCTCTAGAGTTACACAAAGGGCAGCGAGTAAATATCTACATGGATTCTAAGTATGCTTATTTGACTATACATGCTCATGCTGCAATATGGAAAGAAAGACAGTTTAAAACAGCAACCGGAGAACCTATTAAGCATTTCAAAGAGATTGAGAGGAGTGGAGCTATGCTGCTGCTAAGTCGCTTCAGTTGTGTCCAACTCTGTGCGATCCCATAGACGACAGCCCACCAGGCTCCCCTGTCCCTGGGATTCTCCAAGCAAGAACACTGGAGTGGGTTGCCATTTCCTTCTCCAGTGCATAAAAGTGAAAAGTGAAAGTGAAGTCGCTCAGTCGTGTCTGACTCTTAGTGACCCATGGACTGCAGCCTACCAGGCTCCTCTGTCCATGGGATTTTTCAGGCAAGAGTACTGGAGTGGGGTGCCATTGCCTTCTCCGTTTAACTGCTATATATTATCCTAAAGAAGTAGCTGTTTTGCATTGCAAAGGGCACAGCAGGAATGGGAGTAAAGCAGCTGAAGGTAATCAGCTGGCTGACTCTCAAGCCAGAAAAGCTGGCACTTTATGAAACCCCTTCACTGTAGATGCCTTTGATCTGGACAGATCCTGTGGAACAGGAAAAACCGTAAAATACTGAGGAAGAATTAGAAAGATATGAGAAAAGACGAGCAAAGATTACAGATAAAGGATGGTTACAGTCTGAGGATGGGCGATTAATAATTCCTGAAAATGCTCAATGGAAAATTCTTAAGGATTTACACCAATTTTCATTTGGGTGCAGAGAGTACTTACCAGATGGCTTCTCGTTTGTTTGAAGGTAAAAATGTAATGATAACTTTAAAGAACATTACCAAAAGGTGTGAGGTTCATCAGAAACATAACCCAAAGACTGAGAATTAGCAATATCTGGATTACAACGAAATGGAAAGTATCCTGGAGAGGGCTGGGAAATTGATTTTACTCCTAGGCCAAAAGCTAATTGATATTCTTGCTTACAAGTTTGGGTAGATGCTTTTACTGGATGGATGGAGGCTTTTCCCTGTCATAGTAAGCAGCGTAAGGAGGTTATAAAGATTTTAATCCATGAAATTATCCCCAGGTTTGGGCTGCCATGGAGTCTTCAGAGTGACAATGGCTCCGCATTTAAAGCTGCTCTAACTCAGCAGGTATCTAAACCTCTAGAAATAGAATATCACTTACACTGTTCCTGGAGACCCCAATCCTCAGGAAAGGTTGAAAAATCTAATGACATTATCAAAAGACATCTGCGCAAATTAACTCAAAAAAAGCAGGACAATGGATTAAAGTCCTACCCACAGCTTCAATGAGGGCTTGAACTGCCCCCCAAAAGGAGGGAATTTCCCCCTTTGAAGGTATTTATTGAAGGACTTTCTTATGCACAGATGTTATAGATCCTGAAGCCTTGGAATTAACTAGTTATGTAACTCAGCTCTCAGCTTTTCAACAGGCAATAACAGAACTCAGGGCGAGGACTCCTGACCCAGCCTCTGAGTCAAGCAAGCCTCTATTTGAGACAGGAACCGAGGGCCTCATTAAAACATTGGAATCTGGGGGCCCATCCCTTGAGCCCCTCTGGGAAGGCCCTTACCAGATTATTCTTTCTTCTTCCACAGCTGTCAAAGTGCCAGGAATTTATTCGTGGGTACATTTCACTTGAGTTAAGAGGTGGCACCCTGACCAGAACTAAGTAACTTCATTTTATGTTTCTACTTTCTATGCTATGACTTTGTACTTTTCAGATGGACTTGATAATCTACGTGAGTCTACTTCTGCTGACTCCAAAAATCCTGAGTGTGCCGTTTGATCCTCAAGACAATGCCTTCATGCCCTGGGCTCACTCCTACGCTGCATTCCACAACTGCGGAATGCTCCCCTCTTCATGATGAAAGGCTTTTGTGGTGGACATCTCCACTTCAAGAAAAAGACTTTCTCCATCTCTCCGAATACCTTCCACAACAATCATATGTGATGCCTCTTCTTCATCTGATGACATCTACCAACCCTAAAATGGACTGGTGCACCACTTTGTACTTTAACTATGGACATAACGTGACTTTTAATTTTGATTATACATTGTCTCGGTTTAATGACTATTTCACTACACATAAGGCAAATAGGTCTGGATCTAATGGTTTTTTACCTGACGTTTATCAAATATGGGATGAGGTTATATGGCTAACTCCTGAAAAAGGACGTCTAGTATCTACTGCCCCTATATCCTGAGAACAAACAGAGCTAATCCCAAAAGTTAACCAACAACTTCATTACAATGATTGGAAACAATTGGGATTTTTGCCTCAGGAAGTATGCAACATAATCATTCCCATGTTTTCCAACCCCAATTCAGGTCCTCCCTTTGTCTGGCCAGGCACTAACTGGGACTGGATATCTCAGTCAGCTGGCTTGCTCCAAACGGGACCTATTGGATATGTGGCTCTTACCTATAGGCATGGCCTCCCCTTGGTTGGATAGGGAGATGCACCCTGGGTCTAGCCTTTACTCACGGCTTTATATTTTCAGAGCTTCCAGAAAAGTCTGCTACTTTACCCCACCTTAAAACTTGGTGGGCAAGGTCTGTACTTCACTGATATGATTATTTGGTTACAGTCTTTGTTCCCTTTTTGGGAACTACAGATGATATGCTACGAGTGGATGCTTTGACTAATTTTACTCAACAGGCATTACAAGATTCTCAAAAAGCTATTTCAGCTCTTAATGCTGAACAAGAACAAATTAGAAAGGTGGTTTTACAAAACAGATTGTCTTTAGATATTCTGACAGCTGTGCAAGGAGGAACGTGTGCTATTATTCATACCCAATACTGTACATATATACCTGATATGAGCACTAATGTTATTCATTTTACTAAACACATGAACAAGATGATTGGGGCTATGGATATTCCTGAAGCCTCAATTGCCTCATTTTTAGGAGATGTTAACTAGTGCCCCATGGTGGAAAACTATCTTACTTACAATAATTCTGATTGTTTTGTTTTTGCTGTTTGCTCCCTGCATCTGTAACTGTGTAACTGGATTTGTTTCTAGTTGCATGAAAGCTTTTAAGTTACAAATGGCTGTGTTAGGGGAAGCACACTGATTGAAACCCCCCTCCCTGGCCAGGCACCATAGTAACCATTTGCATGAGTTGTTTTATGACAGGAGATCCTGATAAGGAATACCGAACTAATGAACCACCACCAAACTGAAGAGTTCGGGAAAGGTCGAAAGGAGACAGGGAGTGTCTGTCCACTTCCCAGAATCTCTCTCGCTAGCATCCATCTTGGCTGAGAGATGCGTGCCCCACCAGGAAAGACTCCGAATTAGAATGATTGGCCAAAGACCACCCAGAAACTAATCTCACCACCTTAAAATCCAAGACTGCGGACAGTGTGGCAGAGCAGTTCTCCTGGGTTCCCTTACCCTGTTGCTCTCTACCCAAGTGCCCTTCCCAATGAAATCTCTTGTTTGTCAGCACATATGTCTCCTCGGACAGTGTATTTCCAACTGTTAGACAAGAGCTCAGTTTCGGACCCTGGAAGGGATCCCCCTTCCTGAAATAGTTGCTCAAACTCCTGCTAATGCTACAGCTGCTTCCAACTACCATTTGGGGGCCCTGGATCAGACATCTTCGGTATGAGGGTTAGGAGAATACGTTGCCTCACCAACTTAGGGACAATGCCCCTTTTCAGCTCGGAAGCACTTATGAAATGAGAATGATGCCCCTTTTCCCTAGGCAACATAATTCTTCTAAAAGAAAAGGGGGGACTGACAGGGTAACAGGCAGGAAGGCCAGGGGTCTCCAAATGGAGGAAATAGGCTGTGTCAGACATTTTTATCTCTCTTAAGTGGCAGGAGGAAACAAACTAGCGATACTTTTTTCCTTCTATATACAAATTTAAAAGGTTTCTCTTAACATATGTGTTGCCATAATGACACCTGGTTTCACCTGAAGTTAACTATTCTCAAACCTTGAGTTAACCAATGCATTTTTCTTACGGAAATGTTAGTCTTAAGTTATGTGAATGGACTATGCACTTACCCCAGACTCTGTCTTCAAGTCAGTTCCGCCTAATGGCTCAGAACCTACTTCACAAACCAGTATGTTATACTCACATATTGTTCCCCTAACCTATGTAAACAAAACTATTTGTATGGTAATCTGCCCTTCAACAAGATTCAAGTTAATCATTTTACGGCCTAGGATGAATCATCTGCTGCCAAGATTATCCCAAAATGCATTTTATAGATGAGGGGCCTGGTGGCATTCTGAGTGTTAAAACCTTCCTTTCCTTCATTAACAGACTGCTAGTGACTATAATGGCACCCCACTCCAATACTCTTGCCTAGAAAATCCCATGTATGGTGGAGCATGGAAGGCTGCAGTCGATGGGGTCACTAAGGAGTCTAAGAGTCGGACACGACTAAGTGATTTCACTTTCACTTTTCACTTTCATGCATTGGAGAAGGAAATGGCAACCCATGCCAGTATTCTTGCCTGGAGAATCCCAGGGACAGAGGAGTCTGTTGGGCTGCCGTCTATGGGGTCACACAGAGTCGGACACGACTGACACAACTTAGCAGCAGAAGCAGCCCCTCCATTCTGAACCCTCTTCCACCTCCCTCCTCACAAGATCTCTCTGGGTTGTTCCAGAGCACTGGCTTTGGGTGCCCTGCTTCGTGCATTGAACTGGCACTGATAATTCTGTTTTACACATGGTAATTTACATGTTTCAGTGCTATTCTCTCAAATCATCCCACCCTCACCTTCTCCCACTAAGTCCAAAAGTCTGTTCTTTACATCTCTGTCTCCCTTTGTTGCCCTGCATGTAGGATCACTGGTACCATCTTTCTACATTCCATATACATGCATTAATATACAGCATTTGTCTTTCTCTTCTGACTTATTTCACTCTGTATAATAGACTCTAGGCTCATCTACCTCACTAGCACTGATAAACGAGGTGACATTTTTGCTAAGTATGGCACAAGACAGTCTAAGATGATTTACTACTTACCAAAGAAAATTTCAAACGTATGAGAATGAAGGGAAGAAAGCACTCAGGCAAGGAATGAATCTGGGAAAAATTTTGAAAAAAAAGAACTGGAGAATTATTTTTAACCTAAAAATCTGGTGTCAAAGTTTAAAAAATGTGGAGAATAACCATATTTAGAAAAGGATGATAAGAGTAGAATACTGGAAACTAAAAAAACTTATTTTCTGAAGTTAAAAATCAGTACAGAAACTGAAAGAATTAAGACCTTTTCCAAGCTACAAAAAGCACCATTCATAAAGAAAGGAGAAACTGTGAATCAGTTTCAAAAAAAAAAGTGTTTCCATTAAAAATGCTACCCAATAATGATACAGTGGATAAGAATCTGCCTGACAATGCAGGGGACATGGGTTCATCCCTGGTTCACCAAGATCCCACAAGTACAAGCATCTAAGCCTGTGCACAACTACTGAGCCTGTGCTTTAGAACCTGGGAGCCACCTCCTGAGGCACGGCAAGCCCAGCCAAAAAAATTCATTTAAAAAAAAAAAAGCTACCACAGAGTGACACTCTAGAGTCAGTCATTTCTTGCCCCAGGTCTCTTCTTCCCTGACCTCTATCTTATGATAGGACAAGGGAAGGGGGTCACTCACAGCTCAGTCAATCAAGCCACTGCCCCAGGCTCAACAGGGTTTGCAAATGAAAGTCATCTTCTGCCACAAGTAATAAATTAAGACACAAGCCTTATAGACAGGAGTTTTGGAATTCTCATCCTCCTCTGCATAACTAAAAAGATCATCTGTATCCAAACGGCTGGCCACACCTGCATAGAGCTTACCCCTCTGTTCACCTATCTCCCTATTTCATCTGGGTCTTAGTGTCTCTTTTTCTCCCTCTCTGCTCTCCTGCTGTTCGAGTCCTATTTCCTCCTCAAACGTGTCCTGTCCTCAGGCTGCTGCAATCGTTCCCCCTCGAAATGCTCTCTCTCTCCAACCTTCCTGAGTCTTTCAAATATCCATACCTATGTCTGCCTCTTTCTTTCCCCATTTCGGCTCTGTCTCTGCGCTGCAAATTACTCCGCTTCTCTCGCTGTGACTCTCCCTTCCTCCCACTCTCTGGCAGGCCATGTGGCTATGCTTCCTTCCAGCACTTTCTTCCTCTGCTCCTTACCTTTCTCTGCCAGCACCTTAAAACGGTCACCTCAGATTGAGACTTGAACCTTTGTGGCAGGACTAACCGGCAGGCTACTGTGCATATTTGGAATTTCCGGGTTTATGAAGAACTTGCCCAGCCTTTATATAAACTTATAGCTGAAACTCAGCAGGCCCAGACAGACAAACTGCTTTGATCTCTATATACTCAAAAGGCTTTAAGGTTCTTCAGACTGCCCTCCTGCAAGCTACCCACATTGAGCTTGCCCACAGGGTCAGGATTTAAACTGTTTGTCACTGAAAGAAAAGCATGGCCTTGGGAATTTGACACAAGCCCGGGGCCTCACCAGCACCCTATTCCTTATCTAAGCAGAAATTAGATGTAATTTCACATGGGTGGCCCCATGCCTAAGAGTAATTGGGGCAGCGGCTTATTAACACCTGAAGCCTTTAAAAATAATTAATTAACGAAATCTTACTGTCCTGACTTCTCATGATGTGAGTGGATCTTAAATTTAAGGTTAATATTTGGATGACAAGAAGTAGGCTTCTTAAATATCAGTCATTTTTGTTAGATGGACCAGTAACTTAGCTTAAAGTCAGTAGACATTTAGATCCTGCCACTTTCCTTCCTGAGAAGGAAAATGAAACACCTGATCACAATTGTTCCCAATTCCTAAATTTAAACTATGCAGCTTGGAGGATCTAATGGAACCCCACTTAGACAATCCTGACATGGAAGTATTTATAGATGCCAGTTCTTTTGTTCGGGATGGAAAGCATAAAGCAGTTACCCCATGGTGACTGCTGAACAGGTTTCAGAAACAAAATCTCTCCTCCAGGGAACCAGTGCTCAGTTAATGGAGCCTTGTGGCTTCTGACCCGAGCTCTAGAGTTACACAAAGGCAGCGAGTAAATATCTACATGGATTCTAAGTATGCTTATTTGACTATACATGCTCATGCTGCAATATGGAAAGAAAGACAGTTTAAAACAGCAACGCGAGAACCTATTAAGCATTTCAAAGAGATTGAGAGGATGTGGAGCTATGCTGCTGCTAAGTCGCTTCAGTTGTGTCCAACTCTGTGCGATCCCATAGACGACAGCCACCAGGCTCCCCTGTCCCTGGGATTCTCCAAGAAGAACACTGGAGTGGTTGCCATTTCCTTCTCCAGTGCATAAAAGTGAAAAGGAAAGTGAAGTCGACTCAGCTCGTGTCTGACTCTTAGTGACCCATGGACTGCAGCCTACCAGGCTCCTCTGTCCATGGGATTTTTCCAGGCAAGAGTACTGGAGTGGGGTGCCATTGCCTTCTCCGTTTAACTGCTATATATTATCCTAAAGAAGTAGCTGTTTTGCATTGCAAAGGGCACAGCAGGAATGGGAGTAAAGCAGCTGAAGGTAATCAGCTGGCTACTCTCAAGCCAGAAAAGCTGGCACTTTATGAAACCCCTTCACTGTAGATGCCTTTGATCTGGACAGATCCTGTGGAACAGGAAAAACCGTAAAATACTGAGGAAGAATTAGAAAGATATGAGAAAAGACGAGCAAAGATTACAGATAAAGGATGGTTACAGTCTGAGGATGGGCGATTAATAATTCCTGAAAATGCTCAATGGAAAATTCTTAAGGATTTACACCATTTTCATTTGGGTGCAGAGAGTACTTACCAGATGGCTTCTCTTTGTTTTGAAGGTAAAAATGTAATGATAACTTTAAAGAACATTACCAAAAGGTGTGAGGTTCATCAGAAACATAACCCAAAGACTGAGAATTAGCAAATATCTGGATTACAACGAAATGGAAAGTATCCTGGAGAGGGCTAGGAAATTGATTTTACCCTAGGCCAAAAGCTAATTGATATTCTTGCTTACAAGTTTGGGTAGATGCTTTTACTGGATGGATGGAGGCTTTTCCCTGTCATAGTAAGCGCAGCGTAAGGAGGTTATAAAGATTTTAATCCATGAAATTATCCCCAGGTTTGGGCTGCCATGGAGTCTTCAGAAGTGACAATGGCTCCGCATTTAAAGCTGCTCTAACTCAGCAGGTATCTAAAACCTCTAGAAATAGAATATCACTTACACTGTTCCTGGAGACCCAATCCTCAGGAAAGGTTGAAAATACTAATGACATTATCAAAAGACATCTGCGCAAATTAAACTCAAAAAAAGCAGGACAATGGATTAAAGTCCTACCACAGCTTCAATGAGCGGCTTGAACTGCGCCCCCCAAAAAGGAGGGAATTTCCCCCTTTGAAGGTATTTATTGAAGGACTTTCTTATGCACAGATGTTATAGATCCTGAAGCCTTGGAATTAACTAGTTATGTAACTCAGCTCTCAGCTTTCAACAGGCCAATAACAGAACTCAGGGCGAGGACTCCTGACCCAGCCTCTGAGTCAAGCAAGCCTCTATTTGAGACAGGAACCGAGGGCCTCATAAAACATTGGAATCTGGGGGCCCATCCCTTGAGCCCCTCTGGGAAGGCCTTACCAGATTATTCTTTCTTCTTCCACAGCTGTCAAAGTGCAGGAATTTATTCGTGGGTACATTTCACTTGAGTTAAGAGGTGGCACCCTGACCAGAACTAAGTAACTTCATTTTATGTTTCTACTTTCTATGCTATGACTTTGTACTTTTCAGATGGACTTGATAATCTACGTGGTCTACTTCTGCTGACTCCAAAAATCCTGAGTGTGCCGGTTTGATCCTCAAGACAATGCCTTCATGCCCTGGGCTCACTCTACGCTGCATTCACACTGCGAATGCTCCCCTCTTCATGATGAAAGGCTTTTGTGGTGGACATCTCCACTTCAAGAAAAAGACTTTCTCCATCTCTCCGAATACCTTCCACAACAATCATATGTGATGCCTCTTCTTCATCTGATGACATCTACCAACCCTAAAATGGACTGGTGCACCACTTTGTACTTTAACTATGGACATAACGTGACTTTTAATTTTGATTATACATTGTCTCGGTTTAATGACTATTTCACTACACATAAGGCAAATAGGTCTGGATCTAATGGTTTTTACCTGACGTTTATCAAATATGGGATGAGGTTATATGGCTAACTCCTGAAAAAGGACGTCTAGTATCTACTGCCCCATATCCTGAGAACAAACAGAGCTAATCCCAAAAGTTAACAACAACTTCATTACAATGATTGGAAACAATTGGGATTTTTGCCTCAGGAAGTATGCAACATAATCATTCCCATGTTTCCAACCCCAATTCAGGTCCTCCCTTTGTCTGGCCAGGCACTAACTGGGACTGGATATCTCAGTCAGCTGGCTTGCTCCAAACGGGACCTATTGGATATGTGTGCTCTACCTATAGGCATGCCTCCCCTTGGTTGGATACGGAGATGCACCCTGGGTCTAGCCTTTACTCACGGCTTTATATTTTCAGAGCTTCCAGAAAAGTCTGCTACTTTACCCACCTTAAAACTTGGTGGGCAAGGTCTGTACTTCACTGATATGATTATTTGGTTACAGTCTTTGTTCCCTTTTTGGGACTACAGATGATATGCTACGAGTGGATGCTTTGACTAATTTTACTCACAGGCATTACAAGATTCTCAAAAGCTATTTCAGCTCTTAATGCTGAACAAGAACAAATTAGAAAGGTGGTTTTACAAAACAGATTGTCTTTAGATATTCTGACAGCTGTGCAAGGAGGAACGTGTGCTATTATTCATACCCAATACTGTACATAATATACCTGATATGAGCACTAATGTTATTCATTTTACTAAACACATGAACAAGATGATTGGGGGCTATGGATATTCCTGAAGCCTCAATTGCCTCATTTTTAGGAGATTTAACTAGTGCCCCATGGTGGAAAACTATCTTACTTACAATAATTCTGATTGTTTTGTTTTTGGCTGTTTGCTCCCTGCATCTGTAACTGTGTAACTGGATTTGTTTCTAGTTGCATGAAAGCTTTTAAGTTACAAATGGCTGTGTAGGGGAAGCACACTGATTGAAACCCCCCTCCCTGGCCAGGCACCATAGTAAACCATTTGCATGAGTTGTTTTATGACAGGAGATCCTGATAAGGAATACCGAACTAATGAACCACCACCAAACTGAAGAGTTCGGAAAGGTCGAAAGGAGACAGGGAGTGTCTGTCCACTTCCAGAATCTCTCTCGCTAGCATCCATCTTGGCTGAGAGATGATGCACCCACCAGGAAAGACTCCGAATTAGAATGATTGGCCAAAGACCCCAGAAACTAAATCTCACCACCTTAAAATCCAAGACTGCGGGACAGTGTGGCAGAGCAGTTCTCCTGGGTTCCTTACCCTGTTGCTCTCTACCCAAGTGCCCTCCCAATGAAATCTCTTGTTTGTCAGCACATATGTCTCCTCGGACAGTGTATTTCCAACTGTTAGACAAGAGCTCAGTTTCGCGACCCTGGAAGGGATCCCCCTTCCTGAAATAGTTGCTCAAACTCCTGCTAATGCTGCAGCTGCCTTCCAACTACCATTTGGGGGCCTGGATCAGACATCTTCGGTATGAGGGTTAGGAGAATACGTTGCCTCACCAACTTAGGGACAATGCCCCTTTTCAGCTCGGAAGCACTTATGAAATAGAAACCGCGAGGAGTCAAGCTTTTGACCCAAGAACAATGAAAGCCAGTGGAGATCTGAATATCAGGATGTAAAAAAAAAATCTCCCTTTAGATTAGCCTTATTCATAGAAGTCATCTAATTCTGAGCCTGTGATCCTGCCTCCATCCTACAGTTTTCCTTTTCCTTTTTCATTCAGGGAGGACTGGGATCTATTTAAAATTCTCATTACCACCTAGAAACTCCCTCCAAACCAGAACTGCCACACACAGACACACAGCCAATTGGCTAATCATTCAGGGGGGGGTCAGTGTTGCTCAGACTCAGAGATTCCAGTCTAGTCTCTCATCTGCATGTTACAAGTGGCTCCCTCAGGCCCAGAGAGAAGCCATTTATGAGAAGGTCTGAGCTGAGTGAAAGAACCAGGTATAACTGAATAATGAAATGGGAGGCTGAAGGGCAAGTGGGCCAAGTTTGTCCTTATTGCCCATCCCATTAAGACCAGGAACATCTGTCATGTATCTGAGCAAAAGAAACTTTTCTTTCAAGATTGGGTCAAACTGATATCAAGCAGGTAATCCTTTATTATACGATTGCAGTAAAATATTTTAAAAATACAGAATTGCAAATATACATCCACTGGTACAAAAAACATTGTAAGGGCTCAGCTTGGAAATAGGATCTGAGCAATCTTTTTCATTATGAAGAGAGAGGCTCTGTTGGAAGTTCCAGGTCAATCCAGCCCATCCTTCCTCATTTGCACAGAAAAGTCACAAAGGGACCTGAGGGAAACAGCTTCATATCACCGCACAGCTCACTTTTTTTCACTGATCATAGAAAATGGAGAAAACAGAACATTATACTACCAGTTAAACTAGGTGTTTTTTTTTTTTGAAAGGGAAGAATGAAGCATTTTGGTGGTTTTATCATGTTAAATGTTCTTTTATTTTCCCATTTCTCAAAGAAATGCCTTTAATTTCACAAGATCTAATGTCATACCTCCGTTATTCTCTGGTAAAGAGCTGAGACCAGAAATATCCATTTGTGTGTGCACACATAAACACATACACACAATTCATGTCTTTGGTAAAACCACACTTGAAAATATGTCTATTTTATTATAAGATGTTGAGAAGGTAACAGGCAGGAAGGCCAGGGGTCTCCAAAATAGGCTGCAAGTGTCAGACATTTTTTCTCTCTTAAGCAGCAGGACGAAACAAACTAGCAAGATTTTTTTCCTTCGCTATACAAATCTAAAAGGAGGTTTCTCTTAAAATACTGGTTGTCATAATGACACCTGGGGTCAGACTCTCAAGACAATCAGGACTGAAGGTGCCCCGGGGGTCCCCACACAAGCTCCTGTCCTAATTACACCTGAGGAACCCCGGTATTATAACTGTGGGGGCCAATCCATATATTTCCTTTTAGATACCAGGCAACATAGTCCGTGTTTACTGAAGCCCCTGGCCCACTTCCTTCCGGATCCACTTCCATAAGGGACTGTCTGGACGAGCCAAAGGGTATTATTTCAGTTATTCTTTATGTTGTAACTGAGATTCTGGGCTATTTTCACACGAGCTTCTGATCATGCCAGAGTCTCCCTCACCCCTTTTGGGGAGGAAGATACTGAACAAGGTCCATGCCTCTGTTTTCATAAAAGATGGAGCCCTCCCTTTCTCTCCCTTTAGTTGAACAAACTGTAAATCCTAGAGTATGGGCTGATGGAAAATCTGTGGGTCAAGAACAAAATGCTATTCCTGTAGTTGTCAAGCTCAAAGACCTACCTATTTCCACATAAGAAGCAGTATCCACTGAAACCTGAGGTTAAGGATAAAACACATCATCGAAAATTTAAAGGAACAGGGACTATTAGTTCCTGTAACAGTCCATGCAACACTCCTATTTTGGTATAAAGAAATCAAATGGTAAATGGAGACTAGTTCAAGATTTACAAATAATAAACGAGGCTGTAGTTCCTTTACACCTCATGGTGCCTAATCCTTATACTCTATTGTCTGAAATTCCTGAACGAGCCAAATATTTCTCAGTAATTGATTTGAAGATGCTTTCTATTCTGTGCCTTTGGCGGAGAAAAGTCAATTTCTATTTGCCTTTGAAGACCCTATGCAGCCAGCTTCTCAGTTAACCTGGACAGTTTTGCCCCTGGGATTTCGTGACAGTCCTCACTTATTTGGACAAAGATCACGGGATCTACAAAACTTTAATAGCTCTGAAGCAGTGGTGTTACAATATGTAGATGATATTTCGCTCTGTGCTGAGACAGAGGAAGCTTGTTCAGGAGCCTCAGAAGACTTATTAAACTTTCTGGCAGGCTGCAGTTATAAGGCATCAAGAGAAAAGGCTCAGCTTCGTCAATAATCTGTTAGATATCTGGGCCTAATCATATCAGAAGGGACTAGGGCCACAGGCCCTGAGAAAATTAAACCTGTACTAAATTACCCCCTACCTATGACTTTAAGACAATTGAGAAGATTTCTGGGAATCACAGGCTACTGTCATATTTGGATTCCGGGTTATGAAGAACTTGCCCAGCCTTTATATAAACTTATAGCTGAAACTCAGCAGGCCCAAACAGACAAACTGCTTTGTCTCATATACTCAAAAGGCTTTTAAGGTTCTTCAGACTGCCCTCCTGCAAGCTACCACATTGAGCTTGCCCACAGGGTCAGGATTTAAACTGTTTGTCACTGAAAGAAAAGGCATGGCCTTGGGAATTTTGACACAAGCCCGAGGGCCTCACCAGCACCCTATTGCTTATCTAAGCAGAAAATTAGATGTAATTTCACATGGGTGGCCCCACTGCCTAAGAGTAATTGGGGCAGCGGCTTTATTAACACCTGAAGCTTTAAAAATAATTAATTAACGAAATCTTACTGTCCTGACTTCTCATGATGTGAGTGGATCTTAAATTTAAGGTTAATATTTGGATGACAGAAAGTAGGCTTCTTAAATATCAGTCATTTTTGTTAGATGGACCAGTAACTTAGCTTAAAGTCAGTAGACATTTAATCCTGCCACTTTCCTTCCTGAGAAGGAAAATGAAACACCTGATCACAATTGTTCCCAATTCCTAAATTTAAACTATGCAGCTTGGGAGGATCTAATGGAACCCCATTAGACAATCCTGACATGGAAGTATTTACAGATGCAGTTCTTTTGTTCGGGATGGAAAGCATAAAGCAGGTTACCCCATGGTGACTGCTGAACAGGTTTCAGAAACAAAATCTCTCCTCCAGGGAACCAGTGCTCAGTTAATGGAGCTTGTGGCTCTGACCCGAGCTCTAGAGTTAACAAAGGGCAGCGAGTAAATATCTACATGGATTCTAAGTATGCTTATTTGACTATACATGCTCATGCTGCAATATGGAAAGAAAGACAGTTTAAAACAGCAACCGGAGAACCTATTAAGCATTTCAAAGAGGTTGAGAGGAGTGGAGCTATGCTGCTGCTAAGTTTGCTTCAGTTGTGTCCAACTCTGTGCGATCCCATAGACGACAGCCCACCAGGCTCCCCTGTCCCTGGGATTCTCCAAGCAAGAACACTGGAGTGGGTTGCCATTTCCTTCTCCAGTGCATAAAAGTGAAAAGCGAAAGTGAAGTCGCTCAGTCGTGTCTGACTCTTAGTGACCCATGGACTGCAGCCTACCAGGCTCCTCTGTCCATGGGATTTTCCAGGCAAGAGTACTGGAGTGGGGTGCCATTGCCTTCTCCGTTTAACTGCTATATATTATCCTAAAGAAGTAGCTGTTTTGCATTGCAAAGGGCACAGCAGGAATGGGAGTAAAGCAGCTGAAGGTAATCAGCTGGCTGACTCTCAAGCCAGAAAAGCTGGCACTTTATGAAACCCTTCACTGTAGATGCCTTTGATCTGGACAGATCCTGTGGAACAGGAAAAACCGTAAAATACTGAGGAAGAATTAGAAAGATATGAGAAAAGACGAGCAAAGATTACAGATAAAGGATGGTTACAGTCTTGAAGATGGGCGATTAATAATTCCTGAAAATGCTCAATGGAAAATTCTTAAGGATTTACACCAGTTTTCATTTGGGTGCAGAGAGTACTTACCAGATGGCTTCTCATTTGTTTGAAGGTAAAAATGTAATGATAACTTTAAAGAACATTACCAAAAGGTGTGAGGTTCATCAGAAACATAACCCAAAGACTGAGAATTAGCAATATCTGGATTACAACGAAATGGAAAGTATCCTGGAGAGGGCTAGGAAATTGATTTTACTCCTAGGCCAAAAGCTAATTGATATTCTTGCTTACAAGTTTGGGTAGATGCTTTTACTGGATGGATGGAGGCTTTTCCCTGTCATAGTAAGCAGGGTAAGGAGGTTATAAAGATTTTAATCCATGAAATTATCCCCAGGTTTGGGCTGCCATGGAGTCTTCAGAGTGACAATGGCTCCGCATTTCAAGCTGCTCTAACTCAGCAGGTATCTAAACCTCTAGAAATAGAATATCACTTACACTGTTCCTGGAGACCCCAATCCTCAGGAAAGGTTGAAAAATCTAATGACATTATCAAAAGACATCTGCGCAAATTAACTCAAAAAAAGCAGGACAACGGATTAAAGTCCTACCCACAGCTTCAATGAGGGCTTGAACTGCCCCCCAAAAGGAGGGAATTTCCCCCTTTGAAGGTATTTATTGAAGGACTTTCTTATGCACAGATGTTATAGATCCTGAAGCCTTGGAATTAACTAGTTATGTAACTCAGCTCTCAGCTTTTCAACAGGCAATAACAGAACTCAGGGCGAGGACTCCTGACCCAGCCTCTGAGTCAAGCAAGCCTCTATTTGAGACAGGAACCGAGGGCCTCATAAAAACATTGGAATCTGGGGGCCCATCCCTTGAGCCCCTCTGGGAAGGCCCTTACCAGATTATTCTTTCTTCTTCCACAGCTGTCAAAGTGCAAGGAATTTATTCGTGGGTACATTTCACTTGAGTTAAGAGGTGGCACCCTGACCAGAACTAAGTAACTTCATTTTATGTTTCTACTTTCTATGCTATGACTTTGTACTTTTCAGATGGACTTGATAATCTATGTGAGTCTACTTCTGCTGACTCCAAAAATCCTGAGTGTGCCGTTTGATCCTCAAGACAATGCCTTCATGCCCTGGGCTCACTCCTACGCTGCATTCCACAACTGTGGAATGCTCCCCTCTTCATGATGAAAGGCTTTTGTGGTGGACATCTCCACTTCAAGAAAAAGACTTTCTCCATCTCTCCGAATACCTTCCACAACAATCATATGTGATGCCTCTTCTTCATCTGATGACATCTACCAACCCTAAAATGGACTGGTGCACCACTTTGTACTTTAACTATGGACATAACGTGACTTTTAATTTTGATTATACATTGTCTCAGTTTAATGACTATTTCACTACACATAAGGCAAATAGGTCTCGATCTAATGGTTTTTTACCTGACGTTTATCAAATATGGGATGAGGTTATATGGCTAACTCCTGAAAAAGGACGTCTAGTATATACTGCCCCTATATCCTGAGAACAAACAGAGCTAATCCCAAAAGTTAACCAACAACTTCATTACAATGATTGGAAACAATTGGGATTTTTGCCTCAGGAAGTATGCAACATAATCATTCCCATGTTTTCCAACCCCAATTCAGGTCCTCCCTTTGTCTGGCCAGGCACTAACTGGGACTGGATATCTCAGTCAGCTGGCTTGCTCCAAACGGGACCTATTGGATATGTGGCTCTTACCTATAGGCATGGCCTCCCCTTGGTTGGATAGGGAGATGCACCCTGGGTCTAGCCTTTACTCACGGCTTTATATTTTCAGAGCTTCCAGAAAAGCCTGCTACTTTACCCCACCTTAAAACTTGGTGGGCAAGGTCTGTACTTCACTGATATGATTATTTGGTTACAGTCTTTGTTCCCTTTTTGGGAACTACAGATGATATGCTACGAGTGGATGCTTTGACTAATTTTACTCAACAGGCATTACAAGATTCTCAAAAAGCTATTTCAGCTCTTAATGCTGAACAAGAACAAATTAGAAAGGTGGTTTTACAAAACAGATTGTCTTTAGATATTCTGACAGCTGTGCAAGGAGGAACGTGTGCTATTATTCATACCCAATACTGTACATATATACCTGATATGAGCACTAATGTTATTCATTTTACTAAACACATGAACAAGATGATTGGGGCTATGGATATTCCTGAAGCCTCAATTGCCTCATTTTTAGGAGATGTTAACTAGTGCCCCATGGTGGAAAACTATCTTACTTACAATAATTCTGATTGTTTTGTTTTTGCTGTTTGCTCCCTGCATCTGTAACTGTGTAACTGGATTTGTTTCTAGTTGCATGAAAGCTTTTAAGTTACAAATGGCTGTGTTAGGGGAAGCACACTGATTGAAACCCCCCTCCCTGGCCAGGCACCATAGTAACCATTTGCATGAGTTGTTTTATGACAGGAGATCCTGATAAGGAATACCGAACTAATGAACCACCACCAAACTGAAGAGTTCGGGAAAGGTCGAAAGGAGACAGGGAGTGTCTGTCCACTTCCCAGAATCTCTCTCGCTAGCATCCATCTTGGCTGAGAGATGCATGCCCCACCAGGAAAGACTCCGAATTAGAATGATTGGCCAAAGACCACCCAGAAACTAATCTCACCACCTTAAAATCCAAGACTGCGGACAGTGTGGCAGAGCAGTTCTCCTGGGTTCCCTTACCCTGTTGCTCTCTACCCAAGTGCCCTTCCCAATGAAATCTCTTGTTTGTCAGCACATATGTCTCCTCGGACAGTGTATTTCCAACTGTTAGACAAGAGCTCAGTTTCGGACCCTGGAAGGGATCCCCCTTCCTGAAATAGTTGCTCAAACTCCTGCTAATGCTGCAGCTGCTTCCAACTACCATTTGGGGGCCCTGGATCAGACATCTTCGGTATGAGGGTTAGGAGAATACGTTGCCTCACCAATTTAGGGACAATGCCCCTTTTCAGCTCGGAAGCACTTATGAAATGAGAATGATGCCCCTTTTCCCTAGGCAACATAATTCTTCTAAAAGAAAAGGGGGGACTGAGAGGGTAACAGGCAGGAAGGCCAGGGGTCTCCAAATGGAGGAAATAGGCTGTGTCAGACATTTTTATCTCTCTTAAGTGGCAGGAGGAAACAAACCAGCGATACTTTTTTCCTTCTATATACAAATTTAAAAGGTTTCTCTTAACATATGTGTTGCCATAATGACACCTGGTTTCACCTGAAGTTAACTATTCTCAAACCTTGAGTTAACCAATGCATTTTTCTTACGGAAATGTTAGTCTTAAGTTATGTGAATGGACTATGCACTTACCCCAGACTCTGTCTTCAAGTCAGTTCCGCCTAATGGCTCAGAACCTACTTCACAAACCAGTATGTTATACTCACATTTTGTTCCCCTAACCTATGTAAACAAAACTATTTGTATGGTAATCTGCCCTTCAACAAGATTCAAGTTAATCATTTTACGGCCTAGGATGAATCATCTGCTGCCAAGATTATCCCCAAATGCATTTTATAGATGAGGGGCCTGGTGGCATTCTGAGTGTTAAAACGTTCCTTTCCTTCATTAACAGACTGCTAGTAACTATAATGGCACCCCACTCCAGTACTCTTGCCTAGAAAATCCCATGTATGGTGGAGCATGGAAGGCTGCAGTCGATGGGGTCACTAAGGAGTCTAAGAGTCGGACACGACAAAGCGATTTCACTTTCACTTTTCACTTTCATGCATTGGAGAAGGAAATGGCAACCCATGCCAGTATTCTTGCCTGGAGAATCCCAGGGACAGAGGAGTCTGTTGGGCTGCCGTCTATGGGGTCACACAGAGTCGGACACGACTGACACAACTTAGCAGCAGAAGCAGCCCCTCCATTCTGAACCCTCTTCCACCTCCCTCCTCACAAGATCTCTCTGGGTTGTTCCAGAGCACTGGCTTTGGGTGCCCTGCTTCGTGCATTGAACTGGCACTGATAATTCTGTTTTACACATGGTAATTTACATGTTTCAGTGCTATTCTCTCAAATCATCCCACCCTCACCTTCTCCCACTGAGTCCAAAAGTCTGTTCTTTACATCTCTGTCTCCCTTTGTTGCCCTGCATGTAGGATCACTGGTACCATCTTTCTACATTCCATATACATGCATTAATATACAGCATTTGTCTTTCTCTTTCTGACTTATTTCACTCTGTATAATAGACTCTAGGCTCATCTACCTCACTAGCACTGATAAACGAGGTGACATTTTTGCTAAGTATGGCACAAGACAGTCTAAGATGATTTACTACTTACCAAAGAAAATTTCAAACGTATGAGATGAAGGGAAGAAAGCACTCAGGCAAGGAATGAATCTGGAAAAATTTTGAAAAAAAGAACTGAGAATTATTTTTAACCTAAAAATCTGGTGTCAAAGTTTAAAAAATGTGGAGAATAACCATATTTAGAAAAGGATGATAAGAGTAGAATACTGGAAACTAAAAAAACTTATTTCTGAAGTTAAAAATCAGTACAGAAACTGAATGAATTAAGACCTTTTCCAAGCTACAAAAAGCACCATTCATAAAGAAAGGAGAAACTGTGAATCAGTTTCAAAAAAAAAAAGTGTTCCATTAAAAATGCTACCCAATAATGATACAGTGGATAAGAATCTGCCTGACAATGCAGGGGACATGGGTTCATCCCTGGTTCACCAAGATCCCACAAGTACAAGCATCTAAGCCCGTGCACAACTACTGAGCCTGTGCTTTAGAACCTGGGAGCCACAACTCCTGAGGGCACGGCAAGCCCAGCCAAAAAAATTCATTTAAAAAAAAAAAGCTACCACAGAGTGACACTCTAGAGTCAGTCATTTCTTGCCCCAGGTCTCTTCTTCCCTGACCTCTATCTTATGATAGGACAAGGGAAGGGGGTCACTCACAGCTCAGTCAATCAAGCCACTGCCCCAGGCTCAACAGGGTTTGCAAATGAAAGTCATCTTCTGCCACAAGTAATAAATTAAGACACAAGCCTTATAGACAGGAGTTTTGGAATTCTCATCCTCCTCTGCATAACTAAAAAGATCATCTGTATCCAAACGGCTGGCCACACCTGCATAGAGCTTACCCCTCTGTTCACCTATCTCCCTATTTCATCTGGGTCTTAGTGTCTCTTTTTCTCCCTCTCTGCTCTCCTGCTGTTCGAGTCCTATTTCCTCCCTCAAACGTGTCCTGTCTCAGGCTGCTGCAACTCGTTCCCCCTCGAAATGCTCTCTCTCTCCAACCTTCCTGAGTCTTTCAAATATCCATACCTATGTCTGCCTCTTTCTTTCCCCATTTCGGCTCCGTCTCTGCGCTGCAAATTACTCCGCTTCTCTCGCTGTGACTCTCCCTTCCTCCCCACTCTCTGGCAGGCCATGTGGCTATGCTTCCTTCCAGCACTTTCTTCCTCTGCTCCTTACCTTTCTCTGGCAGCACCTTAAAACCGGTCACCTCAGATTGAGACTTGAACCCTTGTGGCAGGACTAACCGGGTGAAAACACAACTCGGGACTCTTAACCGAAGAGGCCAGGACTCAAACCCGGCCTAAACCCCGTCCACCTCTGACGACCTCATCGCCCTTCGCCTCCCCGCTCCCATCACTGAGACAGGGCAGTTCTCCCAATCCCTGGAGATCTGGCTTCCTAATTTATTAATACTTCTCTATTTTACTCACCTGGCTATTTTCAAGGCTTAACTTCTTTGACTTGACTATCCCTTTGCAAATCCCTCAGCCATTCTGTGTTCCCATTGGTTCTCCCTGATGCTTTTCTCCTCAGTTGCAGTTATTTCTCTCAGTCCTTCTGACTGAGGAACTGCTTCTCCTGATCCTCCTGCCTCCTTAATTTACTGAGTTGGCGACAGAATGAGACGCCCCCGGACCGGAAGAGTTGAACTTTTCCCCCGAGTTGAATTGGGCACGGAACAGCACTGGCAGTCACATGGCTGGCCCAGGTCACCGACCCTGCGCGGGGTGAGGGGACGGGCTGACAGGAAAGGGGGCTGCTGCGGGGTAGAAGGACCGGCCTCAGGAGACGCGAGGACAGAGGGGCTGGGAGGGAAGGGGCTCAGGAGTGGGGCGGCCTGTCCGGAATCCCAGGACCGGGGAGAGGGCGCGCAGCCTATCTGGACTCTGCCTCCAGTGGTCGACAAGGCGACGCGGCGGGCGTGACTCCAACTGGCGAGAGAGGGCTTTACTTGGCGAGGCCAGAGGTCAAAATGAGTTTTAAGCAGGAAAATGTCGCCAGAGGCGGTGTCTACGCGCACCCAGGGCCAAAACCGCCTCAGCAACACTTAAAACCCAAACGAAAAGATAACTGGGCCGCAACGGCAGCGGCAGCGTTTATTGGGGGCCGAGCACCGGGTGCCAAGGTTTGCAGGTCGCTGGCAATTCCCACACCATGAGGACGAGTGAGCGGGGGCGGAGGTGGGGACTGGAGGGGTGGCGAGCTCTACAAACTTACTCTAGAAGGAAGCGTAGGCGCCGCTCAGGGACCTCGGCTCCCCGCTCTCCAACTTCCGGCTCCGTGGGAAAGGGCTTGTGGTATTCGAACCGCGGCTTCCGACCAGGGGCGGGGCGAGCGCACGCTGTGCGCAGAGTTCGTGGGAGGGGCGGGGCGCGGAGGGGGCGGGGCCTGTTACCTTGACAGCATTCAGTTACAGTCTGAAACACTGCTCAGGTAAAAGCTTCAAGTTATGTCGGAAACCAAGATACTTCCTCTTAAGATTAAAGGGGCTTATTCTCAATAAAAAGCTGTTTTTCACAGCATGTTGTGCTCAGATCCTGCTAGTGAAGCTGAAGCAATTTAGGGATCTGGGAACTTGGGCAGTTTTAAGAAACAAGAATGGGACTAGTCTCTATATTACAAATACAAAACTCTGCCTGGTAGAAATGGGCTATTCCCTACTCACACCCTACAAAACAGCAAACTTCGCATAGTGGTGAGTTCAACAAACTCAGGGTCAGTACCTGGGTGTCTGAGATGGAGGACTTAAGGGATATCATTTGGGTCACTAACCACAGCCTTTTAAGAGCAAGACACTTTAAATGAGTATAAACTGCGTTCTTGTTTCTTTTATCCAACGTGTTTTAATTATTTCCCCTTTCTAAACCCAACTCTAAACAGTGACATAAAAGGGGTTGTATAAGCAACTCTTACAATGACAAATATCATTGTGTAAGTTTAAGCTACAGACAAAAAATTAACTGATACGTATACTGTGAAACGATTATCACAATGTTTGTCTAGCATCCATAATTTCGTATAGGTAACCTAAAAATGATTCTCGACAGTGGATTCACCAATGATTTATCAGATACAACACCAAAAGTTCACGCCAACAAAATAAAAAGAGGTAAACTAAACACATCCTAATTATCAAATATTGGGCAGTAAACCATCCTCAGCAGTGAAAAAACAATGTACACTATAATAACAAAAAATTGCCAAGCATATATTCAATAATAGTTTAACATCAAGAATACATAAAGAACTCTAAAATGTACTGATCACCAATTCCACCACAGGGGTGGGGGAGCTTTCTTAACCAACCATCCCACATATGACAAATAAAATACAAAGAGTAACGTAAAATAGAAACTCAATGGCAAATATAAAAGACAATCATTTATAATGCATACAAATATTAAAAAAGGAAAGTAGCTATGCCTTGAAAAAAATGATGGTTCATCACTGAAGTTATCACTCCACTACATAAGCTCTGTCATTAAGTTGCTACAAAATTAAGTGTGGAGGCAGAATGATCAATAGCACCCAGGTGACAAGCATGCAGCATCAGCAACAGCTTAGTCAACAGCCTCACAAATATGAGGGTGTGAACCTGGACAGTACCCTTGTCAGGAGAAGTTCCTACACCTCTTGGCTCAAAGCGCATGGTGATAGTACACGTGAACAACACTATCACAGTGGCCTTCACCCAGGCTTCTCTGACATCACTCAAAGCCAGAAAAAGATGTACAGGTCAAGGTCTTCAGATACTTTCTCTTATCACAGAACACGCTGACCACTATGCTAAGTAGCTTCAAGTGGTAATTCTGTATGCAGCAGGAAAATATTACAACCAATAAGGGAAAGTATTCTCCTTTAAAAATTTTCTCTTACCCAGTAAACCCACACCACAGAGTCTATGAGGAGCTGCTCCTTAAACACAGGTGTATTACCACAGCAAAGAAACTGGACATGACTTCAGACCCTAGAGCCACATACTTCAGAATCAAATTTAAAAGGAAAAATTATACAAACTAAGGAGAAGGCAAAGTCAAGAAGAGTCTACACTCCCAGACTAGATAGACCAGTACAAGAGCAGAAAACTATGAGATGTGGGGGTCTCATATCCTAAGACCTTGAGATGGGACTATTTGGTCCACCCAGAGATGCCAAGCTAAGAGCCTGAAAGATTCACACATATTCCCTTTGTTGGACTGCTGTCCTTACAGTTTTCCCAAGTAACAGGCACAGAAGATCCAATCCACCAGCCTATTCCACACACCCTGACATGTATGGCAGCAAAAGGAGAACAGCAGAAATGGCTGAGCGATCTCAAGAGGCAGACAGGGACTGAGACAGTTCATTACAGGTTCTGAGGTGCCAGATAAAATTAAAGAGCAGTCAGTACTTTCCTATTTGCCAATTCTATCTCCCAAATATGACAGCTGTGATGAAAGCAGCACCGGATCAGGGGTTAGACGCTTGGGCATCAGCTCTGATCTATATGGACTAAGAATTGAGTAGCCAATAGATCCAAGCCCACAAAGAGAGAAGAGGGGGCAAGGCAGCCCACCTCATGCTCCTCACACTCAAGAACAACCAGCTCACAGCAGGGAGATGGCGAGTATTGTGGATACAAACCGTGCCTTTGTGTCTGATGGAGCTGCAGCACCACTGGCGGGTGAAAGAACACATGATACATGTTGAAGGACAGGCTGAGGACTCGGGGAAAGGTTAAGCTTCCTCTGGGACTTTAATAAACAAACTTCTGTGTGGCCAAAGAGCTGAGAGAGTCAATTTTGAGGTAGGTTGAGAAGTCCGGGGTACCCGAGGAGGAGAAAGGGGTCTGGGGCTCTCGGGGAGGATAGAAAGCAGTCTGGAATTATGAAGGAGGAGAAAAGGACAAACTTTTTTCTTTAAGCCCAGAGCTGATGATTACACAACAAGACAACTCCACTTAAAATCTCTACTAAGCAGAGACATTACTTTGCCAACAAATGTCCGTCTAGTCAAGGCTATGGTTTTTCCAGTGGTCATGTATGGATGTGAGAGTTGGAATGTGAAGAAAGCTGAGCCCCGAAGAATTGATGCTTTTGAACTGTGGCGTTGGAGAAGACTCTTGAGAGTCCCTTGGACTGCAAGGAGATCCAGCCAGTCCATTCTAAAGGAGATCAGTCCTGGGTGTTCTTTGGAAGGAACGATGCTAAAGCTGAAACTCCAATACTTTGGCCATCTCATGCAAAGAGCTGACTCATTGGAAAAGACTCTAATGCTGGGAGAGATTGGGGGCAGGAGGAGAAGGGGACGACAGAGGATGAGATGGCTGGATGGCATCACCGACTCGATGGACATGAGTTTCAGTGAACTCCGGGAGATGGTGATGGACAAGGAGGCCTGGCATGCTGCAATTCATGGAGTCACAAAGAGTCGGACACGACTGAGCCACTGCACTGAACTGAAGATAATAGAACAGCAATGTTTCCTGCTTGAGGACAGGTTTCTCCTTCTTGAGAACCTTCTGACTAATCCTGTCATCTTGAAATGTAAATTCAGGGCATGGGTCTGGTAAGACCTTTATGACTTTGAGACAGTCTTTTGACTTACTGTAATAACTAATTGTGAAAGTATATAGCTCCCTTGCTAAGACTAGCGAGGGGGGGCATTCTCCATCCCCCTTCTGATGTCTACATCAGAAGCTTTCTCTGTCCCATTTCATACTTTAATAAAACTCTGCTACACAAAAGCTCTTGAGTGATCAAGCCTGGTCCCTGATCCCAAAACTATATCTTATTCTTCAGAGATCATGAATTTGATGTTGTTCACCGTAAGCTCATCTCTATGTACCATTACAAGAGGTTTCCAACCACTATTAATGATGTGCTTTCCTCTCTGCCCTGAGAGCTCATCTCTGTTCACACTTTTGATACATTCCCGTCCATTTGGAGGTTTTGTTTTGTTTTGTTTTCAAAACAAGTATCTCAAACTAAAATATATGATGCATGAAAAGAGCACACCTAACATTGTTTTCAATGGTGAAAGACTGAGAACTTTTCCTCTGAGATCAGGAAGAAGGCAAGGACATGCACTCTTCATCACTGTTCAACAAAGGACTGAAACTGCTAACCAGAGCAATTAGACAAGAAAAAGAAATCAAAGCTTCCCAAAGTGAAAAATTAGAAAGTTACCTTCTTTCCCAGAGGACAAGGTCTTTTGTGTATAAACTGTAGATTCCACACAGAAACAAAAAACCTCCTGCCATGTCAAATAGCAATTTTAGCAAACTTGCAGGATACAAAAGTCAACGTGCAAATCAGCTGCATTTCTATACACAATGAACAATGTGAAAAGAAAATCACATAATTTTATTTACTATTGTATTAAAAATGGATGAAATATTTAGGAATAATTCACCAAGGAGGTGAAACATATACACTGAAAACTACTTAACCATTTCTACAAGAAATCCAAAATAAACAAATAAATCTAGTAGTCATGGGCTGGAGATCTCAGTATTCTGTATTTCCAAGTTACTCAAAGTGTTCCACAGATTTAATGAATTCATTATGAAATGTACAATAGAAATGTTTGCAGAAACAGAAAAAATTTGCCAGAAGTCATAAAGAATCTCAAGGGGACCATAAACTGCAAAAATACTCTTCAATAAAAGATGAAGGCCACCCTTTTTAAAATTTCAAGCATATCACAATATAATCCAGATGCTGTAGCACTGGCATAAACACGGATTTATACACCAAGGGAACAAAAGGGAATGTCCAGAAATAACCATTTGCATAGATTTAAAATCTAATGACAAGGATGCTAAGAAAACCCAGTGGAAAAAAGACAGCTGCCATAACAAATGGTGAATCTATGGGTTAAACAATGAAGAGGAAACCTCACCTGCATCAAAAGTAAAAACATCTCTGTGCCAAACCACAAAATGAACACAGTGAAAAGACAAAATCTGAATAATGAAGGCAATGAAAGTGAATTTCAGCTCTCAGAGATTTAGATTCATGTCACAGTTTCAAACAGATGATGGAATAGCACACTGTCACTGATACCTGACTCTGAATTTTCCATCCCATTTCCAATCAAGATTTTGAAGTCAGTGACTCACTCACTTAGCTTCAACTACCTTAGAACAAATTTCCCTTTTTAGGTCTACTTCCAGATTTTACCAGGTACTGTACATGTTAATAACTGACTTCCACCCACAGCTTCTTAATCCTGATTGACAGAGAGCAGACTGCACATCCAGAAGGACCCGAGGCAATCCCTGCTGCCCAACAGCACTGAGACCCCTTCTCAAACCTGTGGGTGTGAAGCCCTGCCCAGGATGGTGCCCTCCACACAAGGTCCAGGCCACTAGGTCATGGGGAGATGGGATCTAAGTGGAGATGACAGGCCCTGAGGGAAGTTCCCTGCTGAGTGTGCATGTGCCAGTGTCAGGAAGGATACTTCAGAGTCAGAGATGATTAGTCAGTCCAAAGAAGGGATTTCAGGAAGGACAGACTGAGAATCAACTGAGAATATGATTTTACCTGAGAAAGAGCCATTCCTCCTTTCTTGCCTTTTTTCCTCCTCTTCCCAGCTTCTTCCTCAGACAATGTAAGTTTTTAGAAGTTGATCTGGCAAGTGGAAAACAGGCTGCTTAGGGCTTAGAATCAACGTTCCCCCTTCGTTTGCCACAACCACAAAAACAGGAAGACCTCACTATTGTAAGGTTGGACCCTGGGACCATGATGGGCCGCCCCTTCTCTCCCCCACAGGCAGGGGAAGTCCCTAACGGAAGGAGCCTCCCAGATCCCGGGACCAAAGACAGCACACTTCGACAGCTAAAGCCGCCCCACCCCAGCCACGTAGAAGGACCTAGCAGCCCGCGAAGCCTTAGCCTGGCGACCTATCTGAACCCCTGTCCATTAACCTGACCATACCTCGCAACAAACTTACATAAGCCGCTTCTAACACGGTCCGGGCACGGACTTCCTGGACCTGCCTTGTTCGGGTCTGGGAACCCCGCCCGGGAGCACTTACCCATTAAAGCCTGTTAGACACTCTTTTGGTGTCCTAGTCGTCCTTACCTAACATTTGGCGCTCAACGTGGGGCTCGGGGCAAGGGCCCATCCTGCGATGAGCGGGATTTGCGCCCACTTGGGTCCGGCCTGCACCTGACCAGGTCACCCCGCCACCCCGCCAGGACCACCCAACCATCTGGCAGGATACGGGATAAGTTCCATCGGTCGGGCTCTGGGGGGTGTTTCTCCCATGTCAATTATTCCTAGTGTGTCTCGGTCCTTTTAAATCGCGGTCGCCTCCGGACCCCTACCTCTACATGCCAGGCTTCCTGTTTCTCGGCGCCAGCCAACTCGGAGACGTCTGCCTTGGCTGAGTGGCCCTCTCCTCACCTCGCTGGCTGACGGCCCGTTCAGGGACGCCTGACCGGACCGCTCCCAGCCCCACTTTCCAATTGGTCCAGGACCTTTCATATTCGCCATGGGGGAGGCTGCCTCCAAGGCTGATCAACCCTGGTCTACACCTCTGGAATGTTTACTTGCCAACCTCAGAACTCTACATATCTCTGGGGAAATTCGCTCCAAACGCTTAACCTTCCTCTGTTCTGAGGCATGGCCCCTATATTCTCTAGATAATGGCTCACAATGGCCACCAACCGGAACTTTCGATTTTAACATCCTCCGTGACTTAGATAATTACTGCCAGAGGACGGGAAAATGGTCTGAGGTACCCTACGTACAGGCTTTCTGGCTGTTGTGCTCCTGCCCGACCCTATGTACCCGCTGCTCCCCCTCTGAAATTCTCCTAACCATGGCCCTTCCTAGCCCTACAACACCAAAGGGGCCGCCAGCGGCCCCCCCGGGGATGCCCGAGATAGAAACTTCTGCCCTCACAGTGCCTCTGGAAGACCTGGTGCCCCCCCCACCTTACACTTTGGCCCCTGCTACTCCCTTGACCCCCTTCACCCCTGCCACACCGACCCCCCTTCTACTGCCCTTGCCAACTTCTCCCATGTCTTCCCCTCCTCCACTGCCCTCACAGCCCAGCCCTCCTGTGACAAAGCCACCTCTATATCCACCCCTCCCTTTGTGCCCGGCTTCACCGACCTCCCCCACACCAACCTCCTCTTTATCGGCCTTGCCAACTTCTCCCATGTCTTCCCCTCCTCCACAGTCCTCACAGCCCAGGCCTCTTGTGACTACGCCTCCCCCTCCTGTGACTACGCCTCTCGCCACTCCCTTGGCTCTGCCTCAATATCCACTCCTCCCTCCGCGCCCACCCCCTTCTGACTCGCCGGTCAGCTCACACACAAGGTCCCAGACCGCTCTCAATCTACCGCCAACTCCTCTGCTTCCTCTCTGCCAGGTGGCCAGCCCGGAGGGTCTCGCCCATGTCCATGTGCCCTTTTCACTCCAAGACCTCGCCCATATCGAACAATGGCTAGGTTCCTACTCGGCCAACCCCTCCAACTACATCAAAAACTTTACCCAGCAGTCTTGGTCTTATGCCCTCACCTGGCAAGACGTATTTGTCATACTGGGGTCCACCACTATCCCAGAAGAAAGAAAGGCTATTTGGGCTGCGGCAAGAGTGGTGGCTGACCAAAAACATCTAGCTAACCCAGCAGACTCTGCCTGGCCACCTGGAGCGGCTGCTGTTCCAGAAGTAGACCCAGACTGGGACTATCAGGAGGGACAGAGAGGAAGGGCCAACATGCGGTACATGGTAGAATGCCTAGTAGAATGGATGGAGACCACCTCCCTTAAGGTGGTGAACCTACTTAAGCTAGATGAACTAACTCAGGGCCCCGACAAAAACTTGGCAGCCTTCCTTAACAGGCTGACAGAGGCTCTCACCACCTATACCCGAATTGCCCCAGATTCTCCGGCGGGGGTCACCACCCTAGCCAACCATTTTATATCCCAATCAGCTTCAGACATCAGGAAAAAACTCTCCAAGGCTGAGGATGGGACTCTGACCCCCCTCCGAGACCTGGTAAAAATGGCCTTTAAGGTTTATAATGCCCAAGAAGAAGCCGCTGAAGCCAGCCGCAAGGCAAGGCTTAAACAAAAAGCCAAACTCCAGGCTAACCCCCTTGACAGACACACCCAGGCACTGGTAGCAGCCCTGCGGCCGGCCACAGGACAAAAGGTGGGTCCCCAGAAGCCACCACCGGGAGCCTGCTTCAAATGCGGTCATGAGGGCCCCTGGGCCTGCCAATGCCCAAACCCCAGGCCCCCGACAAAGCCATGCCCCTGTTGCAAACAACCAGGACATTGGGCGAGTGATTGTCCCTGGGCAACTCAGGCCCTGGCCTTACCGGGCCGAAGTCTGGGCTCCCAAAAGGACATTTCCTCCCCACACCCCGCCTTGGAACTTCTCTCCTTTGATGAAGATTGATGGCGCCCGGACTCGGGGACCCCCATAACCCAAGCTGAGCCCAGGGTAATGCTTCAAGTGGCAGGTAAGTCTATCAATTTCTTAATAGATATGGGGGCTACTTACTCGGTTCTTCCCTCCTTCGGGGACACCTTACATCCTTCCCAGGTCTTGATGGTGGGTATAGATGGCACGTCTTCACGACCCTTACAGACTGGGCCACAGCCCTGTCAGCTTGACCACTTCCTGTTCACACACTCTTTTCTGATAATCCCTTCATGCCCCACTCCCCTGCTGGGGCAGGACATTTTAGCTAAGCTTAGGGCCACCATTCACCTACCTCTCTCATTTTCCCAGTCTCTCACCTTGCCCCTACTCTTCCTTTGCTCCCCTGAGGCTCCAATTGTCAACCCTACCATCTAGGACACTGAAATCCCTCTGGTAGCAACCCATCACACCTCCATCCTGATTAAACTACATGATCCTTCCCACTTCCCAAGCCACCCTCAATTCCCCATCTCTCAGACTCACCTACACGGTCTTAAACCAATCATAGACCGTCTCTTAGGCCAGGGCCTCCTAGTCCCCACGGCCTCACCCTGCAATAGCCCCATTCTCCCGGTGCGGAAAACTTCTGGCAGCTACCGATTGGTCCAGGACCTTCAACTGATAAACGAGGCCGTAATCCCTGCTCATCCGATTGTCCCCAATCCTTATACCTTGCTTTCTGACATCCCTAGCAGTACGACTCACTTTACTGTCATAAACCTCAAAGATGCCTTTTTCACTATTCCCTTACACCCAGACTGCTAGTTCCTCTTTTCTTTTACATGGACTGTCCCAGAAACCTGACAGTCCTCCCAGCTAACGTGAACAGTCCTCCCCCAAGGGTTTTGAGATAGCTCCCCCCCCCTTTTTTTTTTTTGGCAGGCTCTGGCCCGGGATCTGGCTACGTGCCCTTTGGCCCCTAGTGTCCTCTTACAGTATGCGGATGACTTTCTGCTCTGTAGCCCCTCACAAGCTCTCTCTCTGATGCATACCACTGCTCTTCTTAACTTCCTTAGCTCTAAAGGATACCGAGCATCTCAACAAAAAGCCCAACTCACCCAGACCTCTGTAACTTACCTAGGTCTAAAAGTTACCTCAACAACTAAGGCTCTAACTACTGACAGACTCAGCCTTCTCCGAGACCTCTGCCCCCCTTCCACTGGGGAACAAATCTTGTTCTTTTTGGGGTTAACAGGATTCTTCTGGCACTGGGTACCCAACTATGCTTCACTGGCTAAACCCCTCTACGCAGCCACAAAAGACACCCCTACTGGACTACTCTCTCAGAAACAGAGGTCCAAAAGGCTTTCTTCCCCACTCTTCCTGCCCAATCCAACCTCCCCTATCACCTGTATACTGATGAAAAATGGGGCATAGCCTTTGGAGCCCTCACACAGCCTGCAGGCCCTGAAATGCTGCCAGTGGCATTTACCTCCAAACAGTTAGACCCCACCACCCAGCGATGGTTCCCCTGCCTACACGCCCTGGCAGCAGCAGCTTCTCTATACGCAGATGCAAAAAAAAAAAAAGGCAAATTTTAAATCAACCCCTAATTATATTCTCACCACACCGCCTGGCTGACCTCCTGGCTTCCAAATTCCTGTCAGACCTTAGTGACTCTCGGCTCCAGCTATTCACCATTACTAACACACCCCTGCCTCCTGCCAGTGAGTGACACGCCCTGTCCAATGCTTGTCTGGCCTCATCCGCTGTGGCTGTTGCCAATCACAACTTTGGCTATACTCTTCTCCATTGGACTGGCTGTCACAGCTCCCGCCCCCCAGGACTCCCCACCCACACTCTGACTTTCACTGGCCCTTATTTACCTTATCATCTGTTCACTGCTCCTGGGGTGCTATTCCTTTGGAACGGCCTGACCTGGCCATATATCTCTAGCCTGCCTTGAAGACTTTATCTTGATCCTACTACAAGACCTCTGGCTGGCTACCCTGATTATTGACTGTGACTGTTTCATCCAGGCAATTTTTGATCTGCACTTACAGGAGACCTTCCTCCTTTTCACAAAAGCTCAAATTGAGTTTTTCTCCTTTATCACTCTCCTCCTAATATCATAGCTAAACATGCTCTTGTCACTATTCCTCCAGGCTGAGATAACATGGGTGGGACAACCTACGCCCTGCCCCCGGGGCTACACCAAACAAGACCACTAAAAAACTGGGTTCACAGCCTACACTTATGTCCACCAAGATTCTTATGTCTCACCTGCCCAGCCATGCTCCCGTGGGGGTAAATGGTATTGGACGGCCAAGAGCCTTGAGACTGCCAAATCAAACTCAACCTCTAACTGCTATAAAGCTAGAGACAAAGACCTCTGTTTCACCATACAAACCCACTACGGAATGACAGATGGAAACGGGGACTAAGATCAGAGACAAAAACAAATCCAACATAAGCTCCAACAGGACTTAATAAAGTTGACAACTAAAGCCTCTAATCCACACCATGAGCCCAATAAACTCCTACCCTGAGTTGTACATACAGCAAGGTGAAAAATGCAGAGTCAACTCAACATTCCACCAGTATTAACTTTTATCGATATCAGGTTCCTTCCTACAAGAGTCTTATTTTTTGTACATTATCTTCTGGCCCAGAGGCCTGTTGATATTTTATGACTGCTTTTTGATAAAGGTTGGTCAGACAGAACAATAATTTTCCCTTAAAGTGTTTCTTCTTAAATTCCTAGCCTGCGTCACCCTTAAAGTACAGAGTTACATTTTTATGGAGCAAAGATTCAGTGGGTTACAGAAAAGAAAGAACTTATTAACTCAAAGTCAAATGTTGCTAATGCTAAAGCTGCTGCTTGTTTTTTCTACACGCTGACTATATGCACTCCCAGGAACACAATGGATAAGGGATGTGAGAACTTGGCACCAAGCATTGGCTTAACAATGTGGCAAGAGTCTGGATAAACCTGCCAAGTAAGCTAGAATGCTAATATGGGGTTTGAAACACTCTTCATGCCCAGGAGATTTATCAACTAGAGCCCTAAGTTAACTCTTTCCAGAGAAAGGTGGTCGGGAACAGCCCCCTGTTAATGTCAGAAGAGTTGGTGAAAGGCATAAAATAGTAAGACAGACAGATTCCGGTTTGGGGGTAGATGTTTGAGAAGGTCCAGGGGGTCCATCGAGTCCTGAGGCTTTGTTTATCAGGACTCTTCCTGCATGACCTCGTCATGGGTGGGATCTCTCGTGCTGGCTCCCAGCATCTCCCCCCTTTTAGAGCAGCCACAACAGCATAGCTAAAAATAGTAGACAGAATGTTTTTTCCTAAAATAAAGTTAGAGAAAGTATGGGAAAAACCACCTGCTACTCCTGCAGCAGCAAAGTCTAATCGGGAGTGTTCCATGGTTTCTATCTTCCCTTGAGACCCCGACCATTCCTCACCCAACTGATCCCCAAAAAATAGATAGAGGCCCAAAATCTCACTCAAAATCCCACTGAAGTAACCTGGTCAATGGGGTCCTTGACCACCGAGGTACTGTACTTCCCAGCTAACACCTCTTGTGTCCTGGCCAACGACACCTCATTAACCACAGTGGCCTGTGTAGGCTTGAGACGAGACCCCCATCCCCAAACCCTCTGGTATGCAGAAAGCCTGGGATATTCTTTCTCTGCAATCAAACCACCTTATTACAATGCTTCCCACCCAACTGGACTCAGCCTTACACCCCAATCTTCCTTACTCCCTACCTGACCATTCTGACACCCCAGGCAATGGAGGACCAAACCCAGTCAACCCGCCACTGGAGGGCACTAACTGCAGCTACCCTGCTCCTCGAGGGAGGTTTATTCACAGCCTTAGGACTCGGGGCAGGAGGATTGGGATCAGCCACGCACTTTTACTATAGGCTGTCCGCAGACCTCAATCGAGACCTAGACAAGGTGGCAGACTCCCTGATGGCATTACAGACCCAGATAACCTCTCTGGCAGCAGTGGCTCTCCAAAATTGAAGGGCCCTAGACCTGCTAATGGCTGAAAAAGGGGGAACCTGTCAGTTCCTAAGGGAACACTGTTGTTTTTTCATTAATGCCTCGGGGATAGTTCGGAACAAGGTCCGAGAGCTGAGAGAGAACATCAGACTTAGACAGGCCAAGTCCGGCGGTTCCGGTTTCTTGGGATGGTGGAAGTTATCTTGGGCAAAATGGCTTCTCCCACTTCTCGGACCCCTCACAGCCTTGTTCCTCATCCTGTTGATAGGACCTTGTGTTTTTCAGATCATCCTCCGGAGGGTCAGGGACCTGACCCAGAAGCTACTGGACAGATGTTGATGGTGGCCGAATACTCCAAACTCCTGTCCAGAGACCCTGAGGCCCACTAAAGGTCACCGGGATCCGGCCATGACCCTCAGCCCCAACGATGCCCCAGTTCAGCAGGAAGTAGCCAGAAACGATAACAGCGCCCCTTATCCTATTAAAAGGGTCAGAATGTAAGGTCAGACCCCGGGGGCCATGATGGGCCGCCCTCCTCTCCCCCACCAGCGGGGGAAGTCCCTAAGGGAAGGAGCCTCCCAGATCCCAGGGACCAATGACAGCACAATTCGCCCGCTAAAGCCGCCCTACTCCAGCCACGTAGAAGGACCTATCAGCCCGTGACGCCTTGGCCTGGCGACCTATCCTAAGCCCCGTCCATTGACCTGACCATCCCTCGCAACAAACTTCTATAAGCCGCCTCTAACACAGTCCAGGCGCCGACTTCCTCGACCTGCCTCATTCGGTCCGCGAACCCGCCCGGGAGCACTTCCCCATTAAAGCCTGTAGACAGTCTTTTGGTGTCCTGGTCGTCCTTACCTAACAACTATGTGGAACAGTCCTTTAGTGTCCACTGCCTCAGGTGGGATGCTGTTTCTGCCCTCCTATTTCTTCCCTCACACCTGTCCTGCCCCGCCTCCGCAACTTGTTTCTCCTCTTGCTGCTCTTCTCCCCACCCCCACCCTTCTAATTGTCCTAAACATCTATACATCTGTCTCTTTCTTTCTCCAACTCTGCTCCCTCTCTGCCTTCTAGTCACACCCCTTCTCTCCCTGTTACATTCCCACTCTGGGGCACTCCAGGTGTCTAGGCTTACTTCCTTCTAGTCAACACCTATCCCTGTTTCTCTCCTAGGATCTCCTCTGTCAGCCCTCCTACCGCAGACGCGGAGCCCGCCTCCTTGTCTCCAACTCCTGGAGATCCCACGCCTTTGTCCATTATTCTTTCACCCACCGCTGCTTTAAGGGCCAACTCTATTTCATTTTACCATCCCTTTGCAACTGCCTCAGCCATCCTGGGCGACCCCGTCGGTTCTCTCATTGTTTTCCACTTCTGAGTTTGCCTTTCACTCTCAGTCACTGCTTCTTCTGATCCCCCTCGCCCACGTATCTACAGAAATGATGAGTAAATGAAACGCCCGCCTACCAAAAGAGCACCTTTTCCAACGAGACGGACTCGTGACGGAAAAACACTGGGTGCCACACGTCCAGACCAGGGGTGAGGAAAAGGGACTGACCAGGAAGGGAGGCCTTCAGGGCAGAACGATCGGCCTGAGACGCGAGGGCAGAGGCTGGGAGCCAGTGGGGGTCTCGGGCCGGGCGGGCTCTCCAGAATCCCAGGACCGGGGAGAGGACGCGGCTTCTCCGGGAGCGGGGCTGTCGACGCGACCTCCAGGGGCCGACAGGGTGAGGCGGTGGAGGTTGCGTGCCCGAATCCCCCTCGCGCCCGGGAACTTTACAAGGCACAGGCGTAGGTACTAACGGTTAAGTTTTAAGCAGGAAAATTTCCCTAAAGGCGGTGTCTCTGGGGCCGAAGGCCGAAAAGCAAACGGCAAGGACAAGCCTCAGAGCGATTTCGAACACTCGACCTGCAAACGCGGCCTCTGGGTTTATTTGGGGCGGACGGCGGGGTATCGGGATATTACTGCCGCAGAACTAGGGGGACGCTGAAGATGGGACTAGGGAGGGCGGGTTGCACGGCTAAGCGCGCAGCACACCTTTACAATACGAGGAAAAAAAGGGCCTCCCGGCGACCTTCTCTCGCGGCCTTCCGCTGCCGCAGGAAACTGCGCACGCGCGGATTCCGAGGCGGAGCATCCGGGTCGGGGGCGGGGCGGATCGCTGCAGGCGAGGGGCGGGGCGAGGAGCGTCCAGGTCTCCAGAGTTAGAGCAAGGCGCTGCAAGGGGCCGGGAGGTGTGAAACAGTCTGTGATGCCCAATAAATAACAGCCTTTCTTTTCTAATCTGTTGCCTTTAACATCTAAATAGCATATTCTTCTATAATTACAATATAGAAATGTCTATGAACAAAATAAACTCTTTGTCATACGTTGAGGAAAGAATGGTGCTAGTAGTGAAAATCGCTCAGTCGTGTCCGACTCTGCGACCCCATGGTCTATACAGTCCATGGAATTCTCCAGGCCAGAATTACTGGAGTAGGTAGTTTTTCCCTTCTGCGTGGGATCTTTCCAAGCCAGGGATCTAACCCAGATCTCCCGCAATGCAGGCAGATTCTTTACCAGCTGAGCCACAAGGGAAGCCCCTGTTAATAAGATTCATCCAGTGTTTTAGCCAGGGTATGATCAGTGTTTGGGGACAGACTTAAAAATCTGCAATCCGTGCCTACCTTTGATTTCTTTTAGTGCCTGTTGGCTGCTAGACAGTTCTCTTCTCCTTAAATTCTTCCGACATAATTTGAATTTTATACATTCCACCACAACCTCCTGGAAATTTAGAGGATTTCGGTCACTTTCAGCTCCCCCCTCAGGATGCCAGGAAAACATGCACTGGGCACAGTGGAGAGGAGGAAGCTGGTGGGTTCCGCGGACCAGAGGCACTGTTACGGCGGGGCTCCACGCTGCCATGCAGGCAGAGGCGGCCAGCCGTCCCAGGTCGCTGTGTCAACCCGTTACACAAAAGTGTGTCAAAGTTATAAGGCAAAAGCTTATAACTTTGGAGACCAGTATGTTGGAAACTAGGATATGTCCTCCTAACAAGTAGAAAAGTTTCAATAAAGATTTTATTTTCCTTCTTAAAATTTTTTGAAATTACAAAAGCATGACATTTACATGAGGCTTTGAAAGTAGTTACAGACAGTTCCACTATATATTACAATTTTTTAAGTAGACAAATTAAGATTTTTAGTTGGAATTTCAATATTAAACTCTCAAAAATTAATAGAATGGACAGGAAAGTAGGATATACTAGACCTGAAAAGAATTGTGAACCAATTCAACATAATTAAGACTTATACAATTTTCACACAAGAGCAGGATACAAATTTTATTCAAGTCCCCATAGATTATTAACCAGGAGACACTGGAACATGACATAAAACAAGGTGCAAAAGTTTCACGGCCTAAATAAAGAGTATTGAAATCATACAGGGCCTGCTCTCTTCTTACTGTGAAACTATGTGAGAATCAATACCAAAGGTATTTGAAAATAACCCACATAGTTTCAAGTGCAATAAATAAATAAATAAATGGTTTGTCAGCAGGTTCTTGCCTGTCCTGCTCCTGGCAATTCAGGGGTTGGGAACCTGGGTCTCCAAAGAGTTCCTATAGGGCGGTAATTGGATGCAGAACATTTCCTGCCATTAGAATAATCTAACCATCTTAAGAAAACAAGAAAATTTTCTGGACTTTTCTCTGTACTGCAAACTAAAATAAGAAATACAAAACTATCCCTGGGGAAAACATGTCATTTTACAGTGACATCCGGTATCACAACTTTTCCTCTTTCCACATGGCTCAGTTCCAGAGACACAAGGTCAAAACATACAGTCTGAGACTGGAGGACTAAGGTATGTGATGGGAACTTCTGTCAGTATCTTTTTTTCTATTTTGAAATTGATAGAGTTTACTAACCGTTGCTTTAAAAAGAGCAATTTTCGTTAATCAGTTGCTAAGTTGAATCTGACTCTTTCCAACTCCATGAACTGCAGCACACCAGGATTCCCTGTCCTTCACTATCTCCCAGGGTTTTCTCAAACTTGTGTTCATTGAGTGGGTAATGCCATCCAACCATCTCATCCTCTGTCACCCTCTTCTCCTGCCCACAATCTTTCCCAGCATCAGGGTCTTTTCCGTTGAGTCTGCTCTTTGCATCATGTGGCCAAAAAGAGCAATACATCTTTAAAAATTGATGAAAACCTCATTGTTCCTTTAGTACACATTCTAAGCTTCTACTGCTCTCCACACAACAGGCCAATAATTGAGGACGAGTTGCTGGGGCAGGAATAATGGCTTTATTCAGAAAGTCAGCAAACCGAAAATATGGTGGACTGTACCCCCAAAACCATCTCATCTGACTTAGAACTCAGTCACCTTGTATACTAAAAGAAGAGGCAGCAAAGTCAAGTCAAATTCCCTTGAACCTAAGGAATCAGTTAAGTAACAGAGCATAAAAGTACATCAATAAGAGTTCCCTGAGCAAACTATAATAACATCAAGGAATTTGAAGAGCAATGGAAGGCCTTAAAAGGTCATTGTATAAGGTCACTTCTCAACCCCTCCCCCACACACAATATCAGTAGTCTTGTTACTATTTAAATCATTCCTGTGCTGGGGTAGAAAAAATTTAAGGCTACATAATATATTTAAGATATAATTTCAACTGTTAAAAAGTACAAAGCTTATTTATGAGATGATGTTTTGTAATAAAACCATGGAGCTGCATATCCATGCACACATGCATGCACATGTAAACACACAATTGACTGAAATGAACAGTTGCCTCTTGACACATTTTTAAATCATTTTCTCACTATCACGTTTAGTCATATGTATTTCAGCATCTCTGGGGCCATGAAAATGAATCAACTGTACTTAAGTGTGTCAATATTATCTTTTTTAAAAAGCTTGTTTATTTAGGTTGTGCTGGTCTTTGTTACTTTGTGTGGCTTTTTCTAGTTGTACTGAGGGGGAGATACTCTGTAGTTGTGGTGAGGCGGCTTCTCACTGCAATGCCATCTTTTGTTTTGTTACAGAGAACAGGTTGCAGGTGAACTGCAGGCACAAGGCTTCTGTAGTTGCAACACATGGGGTCTGCAGTTTTGGCTCACAGGCTCTCGAGCATGGGCTCAGTAGTTACGGTGGATGGGCTTAGTTACTTCTGGGCATGCGGAATCTTCTCAGACCAGGGAGATCCAACCCATATCCCCTGCGTTGGCAGGCACATTCTTATCCACTGTACCAACAGGGACATCTCAACTCTAATACTATATTAGTTTAAAAGAAAAAGTAGTAGACACATAAAAAACATATATAGAATACTTTGAGTCCAATCTCTATAAAATACCTGTCTTCACAAATAATATGAGGGCATCTCTCCTGGCGCAGTGGTAAAGAATCCACCCGCAAATGTGGAAGACATGGGTTCTGCTCCAGGATAATGCCACATGCCTCGGGGCAACTAAGACCAAGTGACACAACTACTGAGACTGTGCTGTAACACCCAAGGGCCCAAACTACAAGGCCCACGTCCTGAAACTACTGTAGCCCAAGCATCATACAGCCCATGCTCTGCAACAAGACACGAGAATCCCATGCACCACGACTAGAGAACAGCCCCCACTGCTGGCAACTAGAGAAAAGAGCAAGCAGCAACAAAGACCCAGAACACCTAAATAAATAATTGTTCTAAAAAAATGATTTTATCTGCAGTTAATTTTAGGTATGTAGTTATTAACAAAAACCAAAGTTTATTTGTTAATTCCACAATGAAACAATGAACCAAGGTTAATAAAGTGGGGACTTCCCTGGCAGTCCCGTGGTTAAGACCTCGCACTTCCATTTCCAGAGTTTCATGTTCAATCCATACTCAGGGAACTAAGACTCTGCAAGCTGCACCATGTGACAAAGAAGACAAAAAAAATCAGTAAACTTGGATTTCATAGTGAAAAATAGATGATGGAATGAAAAGCCCCCTAGCCCTGAGGTCTCTTTCCGAACTTTCCATACCATTCTCAAACACTAAGATTTTCAAGGAGGTCCTCATTTAGCTTTAAATGTACCATAAATAGTCAGGACTGATTTCCCCTTATTGGCCTCTTTTCCAGATTTTACCACATATTGTGAGTGTTAATACCTGATGTCCACGTGCAGCTTCTTTATTATGGTTGACAGAGAGCAGACAGCGCATCCAGATGGGCCCTAAGCAAACTTGCTGCCTAACAGCACTGAGACCCCGTTTCCAACCCGTGGGTGAGAAGCCCTGCATGGGACGGTGCCCAGGGGAGCCTCCTCACAAGGGCCAGGTCACCAGGTCATGGGGAGACGGGATCTAAGTGGTGATAACAGGCCCTCAGAGAAGGCCCCCAGTGAGTGTGCATGTACAGGAGACAGACAGGATACTCCAGAGTCTGACACGATTAGCAAGTCCAGAGAAGGGCACTTCAGGAAGGACAGACTGAGAACCAACTCAGAATATGACACCTGAGAAAGCCATTCCTGCCTCTTTTTCTCCCCTCTTCCAGGTTTTTTCTCAGGCATCCTACACAGGTTGATACTGAAAGTTGAAAATATGCTGTTATGAAGCCCTCCATGGGGAACAGACAGTCCTCTGTGCCCACTGTCTCAGGAGGGACTCAGGACAGTCAATTCCGGCACAGAGACCAACACAGGAGCTTTCCCACACTTTCCCTTGGATCGCAGTCCCCTCCTGGTGAGGCCTCACATACCCAGCAGCAGGGGGCACCTCCGCTGACCCCACAATCCCCTTCAGGTCACACAGCAGGCCCGGGTCCATCCCCACTCAGAGCAGAGTGGCCTCCTCATCTCTGGGGCTGTTCTCAGTCTCAGAAGTGGAGCCTAAGAGCCTTGGTTCTCAATGTAGGATCCAGATCAGATTTGCTGCACTGTGAACATAGCTGGGACTAGGACCCACACAAGTATCTGAGGACGTCTGATAGGGCAGGGGGTACCATACATGGTTTTGCAAAATGCTTCATGGATCTCATGGGAAACATGGGTTGAACACCATTGAAGGTGGCAAACCCAGCCCACCTCCTACTTTCTCCTTTTCCGGCCTTACTGAGATAGAACTAATGAAATGGATATGCGTATACTTATCATGCATGATGTGACCATTTGAGAGGTATACACTGTGAAATATCTATCACAATCCAGTCATCAATACATCCATCAACTCCCAGGTCCCATGTTTTGTATGGTGAGAACACTTAAGATTTACTCTACTGGCAAATTTAAAGTATGTAGTGTCACAGAAGAATTTACTGCAGTTAAAATGCTGCACATAGTTCCACCAAACTTACTCATTTTATACCTCAAAGTTCATACATTAACATCTTCCCATCTATAGATTCCTTTGGGTAGAATACTCATTTTCACCATATTGATTCTTCCAACCCACAAACATGGTATATTGTTCCATCTGTTTGTGTCATCTTTCTTTCACTAGTGTCTTATAGTTTTGTATACATGTCTTTTTGTTTCTTTAGGTGAATTTATTCATAAGTCCTTTATTCTTTTCATTGCAATGGTGAATGGGATTGTTTCCTTAGTTTCTCTTTTTTCATTGTTAGTATATAGGAATGCAAAAGATTTCTGAGTATTAATTTTATATCCTGAAACTTTACTATGTTCATTGATTAGCTCTAGTAATTTTCTGGTGCTATCTTGAGGGTTTTCTATGTAGAAGATCATGTCATCTACAAACAATAAGAATTTTACTTCTTTTCCAATCTGGATTCCTTTTATTTCTTTTTCTTCTCTCACTGCTAGGACTTCCAAAACTATGTTGAATAGTTGTGGTGAGAGTGGGCACCCTTGTCTTCTTCCTGATTTCAGAAGAAATAGCATACACAACTTTCGTGTGGTTTCTTTGAAAGACATATATTTTTAAGTCTAATACACTCTGATGTCTTGAGAAAGCCCTTGGCTACACAGTTCATGACTTCTCTTCAATATGGAATCTTATTGCATAATACACTTCAACTCAAGGCGAAACTTTTTCCACTCTGATTGCATCTGTAACTTCATGGCAGCAGTCACCATCTGCGGTGATTTTGGAGCCCCCAAAAATAAAGTCTGACACTGTTTCCACTGTTTCCTCATCTATTTCCCATGAAGTGATGGGACCGGATGCCATGATCCTTGTTTTCTGAATGTTGAGCTTTAAGCCAACTTTTTCACTCTCCTCTTTCACTTCATCAAGAGGCTTTTTAGCTCCTATTCACTTTCTGCCATAAGGGTGGTGTCATCTGCATATCTGAGGTTATTGATATTTCTCCCGACAATCTTGATTCCAGCTTGTGTTTCTTCCAGTCCAGCGTTTCTCATGATGTACTTTGCATATAAGTTAAATAAGCAGGGTGACAATATACAGCCTTGACGTACACCTTTTCCTATTTGGAACCAGTCTGTTGTTCCATGTCCAGCTCTAACTGTTGCTTCCTGACCTGCATACAGATTTCTCAACAGGCAGGTTAGGTGGTCTGGTATTCCCATCTCCTGGAGAATTTTCCACAGTTTCTTGTGATCCACACAGTCAAAGGCTTTGGCATAGTCAATAAAGCAGAAATAGATGTTTTTCTGGAACTCTCTTGCTTTTTCAATGATCCAGCGGATGTTGGCAATTTGATCTCTGGGTCCTCTGCTTTTTCTAAAACCAGCTTGAACATCAGGGAGTTCACGGTTCACATATTGCTGAAGCCTGGCTTGGAGAATTTTGAACATTACTTTACTAGCATGTGATATGAGTGCAACTGTGTGGTAGTTTGAGCATTCTTTGGCGTTGCCTTTCTTTGGGATTGGAATGAAAACTGACCTTTTCCAGTCCTGTGGCCACTGCTGAGTTTTCCAAATTTGCTGGCATATTGAGTGCAGCACTTTCACAGCATCATCTTTCAGGATTTGAAACAGCTCAACTGGAATTCCATCACCTCCACTAGCTTTGTTTGTAGTGATGCTTTCTAAGGCCCACTTGACTTCACATTCCAGGATGTCTGGCTCTAGATGAGCGATCACACCATCGTGAAGATCTTTTTTGTACAGTTCTTCCGTGTATTCTTGCCACCTCTACTTAATATCTTCTGCTTCTGTTAGGTCCAGACCATTTCTGTCCTTTATCAAGCCCATCTTTGCATGAAATATTCCCTTGGTATCTCTAATTTTCTTGAAGAGATCTCTAGTCTTTCCCATTCTGTTGTTTTCCTCGATTTCTTTGCATTGATCACTGAAGAAGGCTTTCTTATCTCTTCTTGCTATTCTTTGGAACTCTGCGTTCAGATGCTTATATCTTACCTTTTCTCCTTTGCTTTTTGCCTCTCTCCTTTTCACAGCTATTTGTAAGGCCTCCCCAGACAGCCATTTTGCTTTTTTGCCTTTCTTTTCCATGGGGATGGTCTTGATCCCTGTCTCCTGTACAATGTCACGAACCTCATTCCATAGTTCATCAGGCACTGTATTTATCAGATCTAGGCCCTTATATCTATTTCTCACTTCCACTGTATAAGCATAAGGGATTTGATTTAGGTCATACCTGAATGGTCTAGCAGTTTTCCCTACTTTCTTCAATTTGAGTCTGAATTTGGTAATAAGGAGTTCATGATCTGAGCCGCAGTCAGCTCCTGGTCTTGGTTTTGTTGACTGTATAGAGCTTCTCCATCTTTGGCTGCAAAGAATATAATCAATCTGATATCAGTGTTGACCACCTGGTGATGTCCATGTGTAGAGTCTTTTCTTGTGTTGTTGGAAGAGGGTGTTTGCTATGACCAGTGTGTTTTCTTGGCAAAACTCTATTAGTCTTTGCCCTGCTTCATTCTGCATTCCAAGGCCAAATTTGCCTGTTACTCCAGGTGTTTCTTGACTTCCTACTTTTGCATTCCAGTCCCCTATAATGAAAAGGACATCTTTTTGGGGTGTTAGTTCTAAAAGGTCTTGTAGGTCTTCATAAAACTGTTCAACTTCAGTTTCTTCAGCATTACTGGTTGGGGCATAGACTTGGATAACTGTGATATTGAATGGTTTGCCTTGGAGACGAATAGAAATCATTCTGTTGTTTTTGAGATTGCATCCAAGTAGTGCATTTCGGACTCTTTTGTTGACCATGATGGGTACTCCATTTCTTCTGAGGGATTCCTGCCCGCAGTAGTAGATATAATGGTCATCTGAGTTAAATTCACCCATTCCAGTCCATTTTAGTTTGCTGATTCCTAGAATGTCGACGTTCACCCTTGCCATCTATTGTTTGACCACTTTCAATTTGCCTTGATTCATGGACCTGACATTCCAGGTTCCTATGCAATATTGCTCTTTATAGCATCGGCTCTTGCTTCTATCACCAGTCACATGCACAACTGGGTATTGTTTTTGTTTTGGCTCCATCCCTTCATTCTTTCTGGAGTTACTTCTCCACTGATCTCCAGTAGCATATTGGGCACCTAATGACCTGGGGAGTTCCTCTTTTGGTATCCTATAGAAGGGAATGGCAAGCCACTTCAGTATTCTTGCCTTGAGAACCCCATGAACAGCAGGGACATTACATTGCCAATAATGGTCTGTCTAGACAAAGCTACGATTTTTCCAATAGTCATATATGGATGTGAGAGTTGGACTACAAAGAAAGCTGAGCACCGAAGAATTGATGCTTTCGAACTGTGGTGTTGGAGAAGCCTGTTGAGAGTCTCTTGGACTGCAAGGAGATCCAACCAGTCCACCCTAAAGGACATCAGTCCTGAATATTTGTTTCAAGTACTGATGCTAAAACTGAAATTCCAATATTTTGCCCATCTGATGCAAAGGACTCATTGGAAAAGACAGTGATGCTGGGAAAGATTGAAGGCAGGAGGAGAAGGGGACGACAGAGGATGAGATGGTTGGATGGCATCACCAACTTAATGGACATGAGTTTGAGCAAGCTCTGGAAGTTGGTGATGGACAGGGAAGCCTGGCATGCTGCAGTCCATGGGGTCACAAAGAGCTGGACATGACTGAGCGACTGAACTGAACTGATAGGTGGAATCTGAAAAAACACCAATGAACTCATTTACAAAACAGAAACATCTCACTGTATAGCACAGGGAACTCTGCTCAATGTCATGTGGCAGCCTGGATGGGACAGGAGTTTAGGGGAAGAATGAATACATATATATGTATGCGAGTCCCTTGATTGTCATTTATCCCGACCCCTTAAAAGACTGAATCTTCTTGGAACCCAGAAGAACCCTGCACTCATCCCCGCCCCACCCCCAAGTACAAAGGCCCTTCCATGTCTTCTCTTTTCTAAACATTTTTACTGGAGTATAGTTGATTCACAATATTGTGTTAGTTTCAGGCGTTTAACAAATTCAATGTTATCCACATCCCAAACTTTGTTAGATTCTTTCCCCCATAGCTCATTAGAGAGCATTGAGTAGAATTTACTGTCCTATACTGTAGGTCACTATTATCTACTTTATATACACTAGTATGTATATGTCAATCCCAATCTCCCAATTTATCCCTCCACACCTCACTCCCTGATAACCATGTTTGTTTTGTATGTCTATACCTCTATTCTGGTTTTGTAGATAAGTTCATTTGTACCCTTTGTTTAGATTCCACAGATAAATGAAACCCTAGATTTGTCTTTCTCTTCTGTCTCTTGTTGATAGAAAAGCTGAAGTCTCCCAGACCTCCCTGAGGCACAAAAGAGAAAGACTCAAGCATCTAATAAATAGGACAAAGGAACCACAGACTCAGTATCTGATGCACATTTCTGAGTTCTTTAAAAAAATACTTTATTTATTTGACTGCATTGTGTCACAGTTGTGGCACATGGAATCTTTGGTGTGGCACGTGGGATCTTTTGTTTTGGCGTGCCAGTTTAGTTGCTGTGTGGCATGTGGGATCCTAGTTTCATGACCAGGGCTGGAACCTATGTCCCCTGCATTGGAAGGGAAATTAAATTCCTAACCACTTGGGCCACAAAGGAAGTCCTACATTTCTGAGTTTTACAGATACGGTAACTGCCACCAGAGGGAAAAGGCCAACTGCATGATGACCCGACTGCACCCATGCCATAAAGTGCTTCATCTTGAGCCAGCATCGAGTCTGTGCCTAGGGTAGTTCCCAGAACTGGCCTTAAGAGAAGTGGATTAACACTACTGTTCATAATAATCTGTATCTTTGGGGGAAGCAAAATAATTGTAGCTTGTTCTGCCTGTGCACATAAAGAGGCATGCACACCTGGAGGTAAAGAGATGCTACACAACAGTCGGGACATGAAAGCAACCCAGATGTCTATCAACAGATGAATGGATAGAGAAAATGTGGTATGTGACTACAATGAGATATTACTCAGCCATAAAAGGAATGGAGCTGGAGTCAGTTGAAGTGAGGTGGATGAACCTAGAGTCTGTTATACAGAGTGAAGTCAGAAACAGGAAAACAAGCATGATACATTAACACATATATATTGTTGTTCACTCACTCAGTTGTGTCTGACTCTTTGTGGCCCCATGGACTGTGGCATGCCAGGCTTCTCTGTCCTTCACCATCTCCCAGAACTTGCTCATAATCATGTCTATTGAGTCGGTGATGCCATCGAACCAGTTCCTTGTCTGTCTTCTCTGTAAATAGGTTCATCCGAAAAAAATAGTACTGATGAATCTATTCACAGTGAAGACATGGAGACCCAGACTTGGAGAACGGACTTGTGGACACCAGCAGTGGAAGGAGTTCAGTTCAGTCGCTCAGTCATGTCTGACTCTTTGCAACCCCATGAATCACAGCACGCCAGGCCTCCCTGTCCATCACCAACTCCCAGAGTTCACTCAGACTCACACCCATCAAGTCGGTGATGCCATCCAGCCATCTCATCCTCTGTCGTCATCCCCTTCTACTGCCCCCAATCCCTCCCAGCATCAGAGTCTTTCCCAATGAGTCAGCTCTTCACATGAGGTGGCCAAAATACTGGAGTTTCAGCTTTAGCATCATTCCCTCCAAACAAATCCCAGGGATGATCTTCAGAATGGACTGGTTGGATCTCCTTGCAGTCCAAGGGACTCTCAAGAGTCTTCTCCAACACCACAGTTCAAAAGCATAGATACTTCGGCGCTCAGCTTTCTCCACAGTCCAACTCTCACATCCATACATGACCACTGGAGAAACCATAGCCTTGACTAGACGGAACTTTGTTGGCAAAGTAACGTCTCTGCTTTTGAATATGCTATCTAGGTTGGTCATAACTTTTCTTCCAAGGAGTAGGCGTCTTTTAATTTCATGGCTGCAATCACCATCTGCAGTGACTTTGAGGCTACAACAGATTGAGAAAGTAGCACTGACATATATACACTATCATGTGTAAAATACATAGCTAGTGGGAACATCCTCAGCCATCTTGCATCTTCCACTTGGTTCTCCCTTTTTCTCAGTTGTTCTACTTCTATCTCGGTCGCTCTGTCTCTGCTTCTTTGGAACCTCCTGGCCCACATTGAGTTGGTGATGCCATCGAACCAGTTCCTTGTCTGTCTTCTCTGTAAATAGGTTCATCAGAAAAAAATAGTCCTGATGAGTCTATTCACAGTGAAGACATGGAGACCCAGACTTGGGGAATGGACTTGTGGACACCAGCAGTGGAAGGAGTTCAGTTCAGTCGCTCAGTCATGTCCGACTCTTTGCAATCCCATGAATCGCAGCACGCCAGGCCTCCCTGTCCATCACCAACTCCCAGACTTCACTCAGACTCACATCCATCAAGTCGGTGACTAAATGGTCACAGGAATGGTGACTAAAAAAGATGCCCGCGGATGGGAACAGACCATCTGCAATTGAGAACCGAAGAGTGGGTAGTAAAAGGTTGGCCCAAGTCACCTGCCCCTATGCGGGGTGAGGGAACGGGAAAGGCCTGCGAGGCAGAAGGTGCCTGAGACTGAAGAACAGAGAGGGACAGGGTCTCAGGAGCCGGGCGGGCTCTCCAGAATCCCAGGACCGGGTAGAGGATGCGGCCTCTCCGGGAGCGGGGCGGCCGGCGAGACCTCCAGGGCGACGCTGAGGGCCACGAATCCATCTGGCGGACGAGGGCTTTATATGGGGCGGAGGACAGAGGTAGTAAAGGATTTTAAGCAGAAAATGCAGTGAAAGGCGGTGTCTACGTGTAACGATCGCAGAAATGTCAAGAGAACTGGAGAGCCTCACACCATCAAACCAAAATGAACACATACCCGACGAGTAACAGCGATGTCTGGGCGTACTCAGGTTAAGTGCCGGCTGCTGGGCTGTAAGGTCGAGAGTCACTCCCAAGACCTTAAAGAAAGCATAGGGCAGACAGTGCGGCACAGATTTACACTAGAAAGTTGAAACAACGGCTTCACACAAGTCAATCACCGTTTGGTACTCCGTTTGCGTACTGCATTTGGGTTCCCAGGGATAGTGTCTGAAAGGAAGAGGCGGGACTTCCAGAGGCAGGGACTGAGCCGAGCGTTACTGCTGGGAGCGGGGCGAGGAGGGAGCCCAGAAGAGCTGGGAAGTGAAGGTGCTTCACCTTACTTTCACCTGCTTACTCTATCTGTAACAGTTTTAAGGTAAAAGCATATTTTATAAGCCAGTTACTTTACAAATGAAAACCAATATGCATGAGACTTATGATATATTCTGAATAAAGGAGTAGCTAAACATAATGGCAGCAATTAAATATGAAACAGACACACACACATACCTCTCTGGGTCTTTTGATTACTCAAGAAAACTGCCCTCTACAATTTCCAAGAATAAGACTAAGTTTCCATTGATATACAACAGCTATTGCCAATTAAAGGAGAAAGTGATCACAATTCTTGTACTAGTTCCACCACATTCTCAGTCATAACCTGTCAGTCTCCTCCCATGAAGAGCCCATGTCCTTTCAGCCTTCTCTATTCAAGGTCAATTTATACAACATTCTTTCCTATAACCCACAGTTGCCTATCTATGGAAGGGCAGCCTGAACATAATGGGCATGATGAGTCATCACAGTTGTACATTATTCTCTTTCCCTCCCTGACTAATTCACACTACTGAAGTTGATAATTTTGTGTCCTTGTTTCTCCAGGGAACACAAATGTGAACAAACCACACCTAATGAAGTCAACTCCCTCATCTGATTCCTTCATGAAACCATCATGAGACTGTAACAGAGCAAGTGGAGCACAACCCTTAGCAGGTAGCCACTGTTGTGTCTCATTACTCTGCACCCTGTTACCAGGCAACAGGTCTTGCTCAGTCATTGCTTGGTGCCTCAGTGGGCCCCACCAACTATCAATGAGTGACCCGTTAGTTGTCCTGCTTGGTTACTGGCCAGCACCACAGTGGGCCCTGCCCACTGGTAACTGTCAATGAAGAACCACTGGGGAAGTGATTAAGACAAGGGTCAGTGGTGGTCATCAGGTGGAGAGTGAGGTAAGAGGCAGATTCAGGGCTTCTCCTGGAGGCCCTGCAGGTTACCCAGCCTTGGGCCAGTGGGTGAGCTGGAGGGCCCAGGGAATAGCCTGGGGACTATATTCTACAGGGCTCCAGAGCCCTCACTAAGACCTTCCACTAGTCTTGGCCCAGGCCTTAAGGCCGCAGTGAACCTTTCCTCCATTCCTGTCTCTGCGACCTAATAGCAGTGGCCGTCTGCATGGGTCACAGTCTGTGAGACCTGGTCTCCTCCTTTGGGTAGCCTAAGGAGACTGAGGGCCAGTTGGGTTGGATGCTGGCTCCCTAAGGGATGACAGCTGGGAAGGATATGGGAACATGGCCCTGAAGGAACTGCCAACTGAGATCTGCCTCCTCTTGGTCAGGACTGGGACCTTGAAGAGTGAAAGTTGTGCATTGGGACTTTGTCCTTTTTGTTCAGGATAGAGAATAACATTCATCTGGTAGAGAGGTACAGGAACACCATTACCTGACCACGACCAGACCTCAAGAACAAAGGCTCTGACACTGAGAAGTCTCCAACAACTAACCATGCCCATCTCTTACCTTTTGCTTTAACGGGATCTGCTGAAAGTTTGCAGTAACTCTGGGGTTCTTAGGGCATGAGCCACCTGTCTCCTTGTACAAGTCTGTAATAAACTTTTCTCTGGTCCAAACTCTTAATGTTTAGTATTGATGAGCTTCACTGTACGTTGGGCACACGGACTTATGATTTTTGTAACAAGACCATTGTGAAAGGCCTGTATTGAATGAATAAGATCAAAAGATTTCAAACATCAAGTTTAAAGTCATAAATAGAAGTCTTTTCAAGAAAATTTAAATATTTAAATATACACTGGAGATAATGAACCATTTCCACACAAGTAAGTCCTTGTTCCCAGGATAACTGTGTCATGAGTTTTAATATATTTTGACTTTGAATTATTCTGCAGTATATAGTATCTCAGACGAATCTCAAAAAATTGAAGACTTAGTTATTCCCAGTATAGTTTCCTCTGAGGTGTGGTCCATTGGGAAAACTGGTTAAGAAATTTACCACATACTTTTTAAAATATTCTCCCCAATATGAATTATTTGGTGAGTCCTGAGAACACACTGTTTCTTAAAGGTATTTCCACATTAAGTATATCTGTGTATTTTCTGTCCTGCATTAATTCTCTCATTATGCCAAAGGCATGGACATTTGAAGCTTTACAACATTCATTATAGTTGTAAGGGTGCTCTCAAATATAAATCCTCTGATGCTCCATAGTTTTCATCTTTGGGTCATAGGGAAACAGTGTCAGACTTTATATTTTTGGGCTCCAAAATCACTGCAGATGGTGACTGCAGCCATGAAATTAAAAGACACTTACTCCTTGGAAGAAAAGTTATGACCAACCTAGATAGCATATTCAAAAGCAGAGACATTACTTTGCCGACTAAGGTCCGTCTAGTCAAGGCTATGGTTTTCCCTGTGGTCATGTATGGAAGTGAGAGTTGGACTGTGAAGAAGGCTGAGTGCCAAAGAATTGATGCTTTTGAACTGTGGTGTTGGAGAAGACTCTTGAGAGTCCCTTGGACTGCAAGGAGATCCAACCAGTCCATTCTGAAGGAGATCAACCCTGGGATTTCTTTGGAAGGAATGATGCTAAAGCTTAAACTCCAGTACTTTGGCCACCTGATGTGAAGAGTTGACTCATTGGAAAAGACTCTGATGCTGGGAGGGATTGGGGACAGGAGGAGAAAGGGATGACCGAGGATGAGATGGCTGGATGGCATCACAGACTCGATGGACGTGAGTCTGAGTGAACTCAGGGAGATGGTGATGAACAGGGAGGCCTGGCATGCTGCGATTCATGGGGTCGCAAAGAGTCAGACACGACTGAGCGACTGAACTGCACTGAACTGGTGTTGCACCTTTTTTCCCATAGAGTCCAGTTGTTTTTAAACATGGCTGTTCATTAGAAATACATCTGGAGCTTTGGAGAAAAAAAGCTATACCTGGACATTTGTATTTTTCAAAAAATTCCAAGATAATTCTGGTATGCATCTGGATTTTAAAAAGTGATTACAGGTTTTTCCATTAAATGGCAATTTTGGTGATATAGAATTCTATTATTTTCTGTTGACCAATCATGATAGAATGGTATTAAGTGAATAACAGTTACATAATCACAATAGTAAAAGATGTTTATCAGTTTTCACAATCAATAGCCATCCAAGATTCATAGATAATTATAACCGCAAGCCATAAAAGGAACATGATTAACCTAACAATATAAAATAATTACCTACAATTTGGGGGATTAAGGAGAGTGATGTGGTAAGCCAAAGTGCATACATGCACATGTTTTTATTGCTCCAGCCAGTCTGTCTTTTGGTTGGTACATTTAATCCATTTACATTTAAGGTAATTATTGATATGTATTACCATTTTAATTGTTTTGGGTTTATTTTGTGTAGGTCTTTTCTTTCTCCTGTGTTTCCTTCCTAGAGAAGTTCCTTTAACATTTGTTGTAAAAGTGGTCTAGTGATGTTGAATTTCTTAACCTTTGCTTGTCTGGAAAGTGTTTGCTTTCTCCATCATATCTCATTGAGTCTTGCTGGTTAGAGTATTCTTGGTTTGTAGGTTCTTCCTTTCCATCACTTTAAATATATAGTGCCATTCCCTTCTGGCTTCTATAGTTTCTGTTGAGAAATCAAGTTTTTAACCTTATGGGAGTTCCCATTTATGTTGCCATTTTTCCTTTGTTGCTTTTCATATTTTATCTTTGTTTTAATTTTTGTCAGTTTGATTACTGTGTGCCTCAGTGTGTTCCTCCTTAGATTTATCTTGCCTGGGACTCTGCACTTCCTGGACTTAGTTGACTATATCCTTTCCCATGTTAGGGAAGTTTTCAGCTATTATCTCTTCAAATATTTTCTCTGGTCCTTTCTCTCTCTTCTTCTGGGAATCCATATCATGCAAATGTTAATGCATTTAGTGTTGTCCCAGAGGTCTCTTAGGCTTTTTTTTGTTTTTTTTTTTCATTCCTTTCCCCCCTATATTCTGTTCTGCAGAAATGATTTCCACCATTCTGTCTTCCAGGTCATTTATCCGTTCTTCTGCCTCAGTTACTCTGCTATTGATTCTTTCTACTGTATTGTTCATCTCTGTTGGTTTATTCTTTAGTTCTTCTAGGTCTTTGGCAAACATTTTTTTTGCATCTTCTCCATTCTATTCTGAGATCCTGGATCATCTTCATGATTATTCTGAATCATGAATAATCTGGAAGGTTGCCTATCTCCACTTCATTTAGTTGTTTTTTGGGGTTTTATCTTGTCCCTTCCTCTGTGATATAACTCTTCTTTTTCATCCTAATTTACTTAGAGTAATATGGCTTTTGCTCTAGCTGCTGTGGAATTGTGGTTCTTCTTATTTCTTCTATATGCCCTCTGGTAGATGAGGCTAAAAGGCTTATGTAAGATTCTTGATGGGAGAGACTGGGTGGGAAAAACTGGGTCCCACTCTGGTGGGCAGGGGCTCACCAAGTAAAACTTAAATCCAATTATCTGCTGATGGGTGGGTGGGGCTGTGCTCCCTCCCTGTTGGTTGTTTGGCCTGAGGCGACCCAGCTCTGGGGTTTATGGTCAGGTTAATGGCGACCTCCAAGAGGACTAACACCAAGGAGGACCTTCCCAGGCTGCTGCTATCAGTGCCCCTGCCCCCATGGCGAGCCATTTCTGACCCATGCCTCCAGAGAAGACCCTCCAACACCAGTAGGTAGGTCTGGTTCAGTCTCCTGTGGCGTCACTGCTCCTTTCCCTTGGGTCTTGGTGCATGCCAAGATTTTATTTGTGCCCTACAAGAGTGGAATCTGTTTGGAACTGTGGAAGTTCTATAATCAAATCCCGCTGGCCTTCAAAGTCAGATTCCCTGGGTATTCCCAGTTCCTTTGTTAGATCCCCAGGCTGTGAAGCCTGAGGTGGGGCTCAGAACTTTCCCTACAGTGGGAGAACTTCTTTGGCATTATTATTCTCCAGTTTGTATGTTGCCCACCCAGCCAGCATGGGATTTGATTTTAGTTTTTGCGCCCCTCCTACCATCTTGTGGCTTCTTGGTCTTTGGACCAATGTCCTCTTGTTGATGACTGTTCAACAGCTAGTTGTGATTTTGGTGCTCTTGCATAAGATGAACACTTGTCTTTCTACTCCATCATCTTGAACCGTAACTAGCATGCACATTATTTTTTTGTGGCTTCTCTCAAGGATGTATAGTCTAAAGTTTAGTGATTTCTCTCCAATATACTCTGTTGTTGCACAGTATTTGAATTCAAGGGAAAGTCTTTACCATGTTTATTGTATTTTGAAGGTGTCAACTCTATATCTTCCCCCAATGTTTGCTATATGGGTAAAATTCTTACCACACACTACACTTGTGTGCTCTAACTCCAGAATACAGATCCCTTTATTTAGTGAAAAGTGAGCAATAATTTGAAACGTTGCCACATTCATTACATTTGTTTTGTATGGACTACTCGGTGAACCCAGAGTTTAAGGCAATAGCTAAAAGCCTTGCAAAACGCAGTACATCTGCAAGCCTGTATGGATTATGGATTATCTGATGATTAGGGAGGTGTAAACCCTGAACAAAAGTTTTCCCACACTCATGGAACTGGTAAGGTTTCTCTCCGGAATGAATTCTTTGGTGAATCCTGAGGTAGGACTATTGTCTAAAGGCTGTGCCATACTCAGTACATTGGTATGGTTTCTCTACAGTATGAATCCTCTCATGAAGCCTAAGGTGTGAACACCTGCTAAAAGCCTTGCCACATTCATTGTTTGTAAAGTTTCTTTCCAGTATGGGTCATCTGGTGTTTACTGAGGCTTCAAAGGCTAAAGGATTTGCCACACTACACTTACGTTTCTAAGATCTATCTCCAGCATGAATTCTTTGGTGAATAGTGATGTCAGACCATTGCTGAAAGGCCTTGTCACATTCAGTACACTTGTATGGTTTCTTTACAGTATGAATCCTCTCATGATACCTAAGATGCGAAAGCTTGATAAAAGCCTTGCTACATTCATTACACTTGTATGGCCTCTCTCCAGTATGAATCCTCTCATGATGCCTAAGATATGAAGGCTTAATAAAAGCTTTGCCACATTCATTACATTTGTAAGACTTCTCTCCAGTATGAATTACCTGATGGTAAGTTAGGCTTGAACGATCACTAAAGGCTTTGCCACACTCATTACATTTGTAAGGTTTTTCCCCTGTATGAGTTCTCCAATGACCTGCAAGATGTGAATTCCGACTGAAGACCTTGTCACAGACCTCACATTTATATGGTTTCTCTCCAGTATGGATGATTTGATGTCTAGTGAGGTGTGAACTCCGAGTAAAGGATTTGCCGCACTCGCTACATTTGAAAGGTTTCTCTCCAGCATGGATTCTTTGGTGAACTTTGATATCAGACCATTGCCTGAAGCCCTTGCCACATTCAGTACACTTGTATGGCTTCTCTCCAGTATGAATTCTCTCATGAAGCCTAAGGTGTGAACTTTTGATGAACGTCTTGCCACATTCATTACATGGGTAAGACTTCTCTCTAGTATGGACTACCTGATGGTTGATTAGGCTTGAACGCAAAATAAAGGCTTTGTCACATGCATCACATTTGTAGGGCTGCCCTCGAGTATGAATTCTTTGATGTTTTAGAAGCTTGGAATTACGGGAAAAAGCCTTGTTACATTTACTACAATGGTAACGCTTCTCTCCAGTATGGATTACTTGATGGCTCCTGAGGCTTGAACACAGCCTAAAGGCTTTGCCACACACATTACATTTGTATGGTTTCTCCCCAGTATGAATTCTTTGATGAGTTTCAAGGTTTGATTTTCTATTAAAAACCTTGCCACACTCATTACATTTGTAAGGTTTCTCTCCAGTATGAATTCTCCGATGAGTTGCAAGGTTTGAACTCTGACTGAAGTCCTTGCCACATGTATCACATTTGTATGGCCTGTCTCTTGTATGGACTACCCGATGTTTAGTGAGATGTGAGACATGAGTAAAGGTTTTGTCACAGTCATTACACCTGTAAGGTTTTTCCCTATGTGCTTTACGGTCTTTTGTCAGTATTGAAGAATGGATAAAATCATTCCCATACATGTTAGAAATGTTGGTTTGAACACTCGGAGGAATTCTTTGGAGAGCTGAAATTGAGGAACTATTGTTGATAACCTTCTCAACTTGATTACATTCAAAAATTTTCCTTTCCATTCGAAATATCTGCAATTCATCCTGAAAGCTTAATGCAAGTTTATTTTCAATTGCATTGTTTCCTGCATTGCTTCTACCACATTGATTTTTTCTATCGGTGAGCTTTTCATTATGGGTTACAAGCACTCCTTTGTAATTTCTTTCGTCATCTCTCCACTGACACTCAAACTCAAGCATATTGCCTTGGATTTCCCTTAAGTAGAAATCTTTGACTCCAGGGCTTTCATGTCTTCCCAAAATCACTGTTTGGAATGTATCTGTTGAGTTAGTGTTCTCCTTTGGTTGTAATTTCTTGATAATATGTATGGGAGAGATATCTACAAAATACAAAAAATCATAGGTATGTTATTAATTATAACTCATAAATAAATATTTTATGTTGAAAACATATTATACCAAAAATAACACTTACACTGAATGTAGTTATGAAACTTCCCAACCACGATCTTCAAATTTTGAGAAACATTAAAGAAATAGGATTCTTTAATAAAGAAAGTATGTTCACATAAAATTCAAACTGATTTTAGGGTAGCCTCATTTCAAACAGTGTATGACAAAACCACTCAGGTTGTGTAAACTTAAGTTAGCTCTTAAAAAATGGCTAATCTCATGCCCATGAACCCAAAGCATATAAATACTGACTGTAACTGAAGAGAAACATATCAGACATATTTTCCATACTTATTACACATAATCTACATACAGTATCTATATCATTACTGTATATAAATTAATTCTTAAAATAAGTAATATAATGGTAAATAATCCAAAACAAGCTTATCTAACAAATAACCTAAATAAATGGCAGTTTAGAATTGCAAAACAAATACAGCACTGAGAAAATGAAGAATTTACTAAGGATATTTAAAAAATTAAATATTTTCCTGAATTATATGTTATAAAAGCATCAATATCCATGAAAAACAGGCATTTTATAACATTAACAAGTAAATGTCAATTATATTGCATAATATGTTCTGAAAGACCGTCAACTGTAAATCACAATAAAAATTAATAAACACACTATTCTAGTAACCCTTTCTATTCTAGTAAAGTAACCGTTTACTATTGTAGTAAAACAACCAGTAATAAGTAACCATGTTGTACATTATATTCTATGGAATTCTAAACACTCTTCCTTAAGAATAAAGAAGAGAATTTTACCCTGGAAAGGGCACACAATATGAAAACTGTAAAAGGTATTGACATAACTGACTTCTAAAATATTAGGTGGGGAAAATATATAACATTATGGGAAAGACTGGAAAAGGAAAAGGCAACCCACTCCAGTATTCTTGCCTGGAGAATCCCATGAATGGAGGAGCCAGGTAGGCTGCAGTCCATGGGGTCGCAAAGAGTCGGACACGACTGACCGACTTCACTTTCACATGGGAAAAATGGAAGGCAAAAGGAGAAGGGGGTGGCAGAGGATGAGATGGTTAGATAGCATCACTGACTCAGTGGACATGAATTTGAGCAAACTCCGGAAGATATGAAAGACAGAGGAAGCTGGCATGGGGTCGCAAAGAGTTGGACACGACTTTGTGAATGAACAACAAAGGAACAGAAACTGAAGAAAGAAGTCGAAAGTCACATGATTTCATGATTGCCATTATATAATAACCAAGCAGAGCAATTTCTTATCTATGCAGTGCCCTTTAATTCTCCAGCTTATTGTCCCCAGATATGTAGTATGAAGTGTGTGCTTAAAATATATATTAACTAAGGTCACAGACTGCATTGTTGAGGACAAACTGCAAAATAAAAGCATATAAAATATAATGCACACAAAGGGATATGGCATAACAAAACATGACAAAGTAGATATATATCATTAAACAACAGTAACAAAGTTTTTCTATAAAATGTGCAATATTATTTTATCTAAGCTATCTAACAGTACTTATTTGTTTTAAAAGTCTGAGGTAAACTACCATTATTTTTCAAATGAGGGCACAAGACTTAGAAGGCTATGTACACAACCCCAAATTACAAAGAAAGAGAAAGAAGCAGGAGCTTGATGCTTGGAGTCCCTGGTGGTCTAGTGTTTAGGATTTGGCACTGTCACTGCTATGGCCTGGGTTTGATCCCTGGTCAGGGGACTGAGTTCCCACAAGTTCTGAGGTGTGGCAAAAATAAAAAAATTTTTAAATGAAAAATAAGTAAAAAAGACTCTTTTCAATATGCATGTACCCCTATGTTCACAGCGGCACTATTTATAATAGCCAAACATGCAAACAATCTAAATGACCATCAACAGATGAATGGATAAAGATGTTGTGTGTCTACACATAAATACACACACACACTGGAATATTACTCATCCATAAAAAAAGAATGAAATAGTACCATTTGCAGCACCATGGATGGACCTAGAGATTATCATACTAAGCAAAATAAGTCAGAAGGAGAAAGACAAACATCATATGATACCACTTGTATGCCCAATCTGAAATGCAGCACAAATGAACTTATCTATGAACAGAAACAGACTCACAGACATATAGAAGAGACTTCTGGTGGCCAAGTGTGCATGCACAGGGACAGGATGGGAGTTTGCAAATAGCAGATGCAAGCTATTATACATAGGACAGATAAACAACAAGGTCCTACTGTACAGCACAGGGAATTATATTCAATATCCTGTGATAAAAACAATAAAAAAAAGAATGTATACATATGTATTACTGTATTACCTTGCTTTACATCAGAAGACAATACAACATTGTATATCAATTATACTTCAATTAAAAAAAAATCTCGGGGTGGGGGGGTAATTTTCTGTCACCAAATAACCCTATTCCATAGGGAGAGTCCCTAGAAGTTGTCTATCCCTTAAAAGTGTTATTATCACAGCAAAAAAAATATAGGATAAAATCTCAGATCCTAGGAATGTGTATTTCAAAGGCAATCATCAGAGGCAACTTAAGACAATAGGCAATTAGGAAAAGTCTACATTCCCAGACCAGGTAGAGCAGTGGAAGAGTGATGAAAATACAAGACAGGAGGGGGGATCCTCCAGGATTTTGAGATGTGTGCTCTCCTCACAGACATTGAGTTAAGAATCTCAAAGGCCGACATATGCTCCCCATGTAGGATCTAGGATCAAAGAGAAGATCTGTCTACTGTCTTTACAGTTCTCCTAAGTAACAATCCCAGAAGGGCTGAGGGATCTGAACAGGCAGATGGGGCTTGAGACAGCTCCGTGCAGGTTCTGGGGTAAGAGATGGAATCAGAGAGCACCAGTGGTTTCCTACCTCCTTGACTACATCTTCCTAGAACAGCGAGCAGGGATGGAACTAGGACAGCGTGGTGCTAAAGAGCAGTTCAGCTCTTACTTGCAGGGACCAAGAACTGAGCAGCCAATGAAAGCACACACAGAAGTGGAGACGCAGGGGCAAGAGACCCTTTTGAAAGGGCCCATCCCACGTTCTTCAAAGTCAAGTGACAAAGCTGGAAGGAGTCAAATGACAGGCTGTTGTAGATCATACAAAGACCTTGCCTTTGTCTCTGTAGGAGCTGTGGCACCACTGGAGGACGAGATACATTTTACATACTAAAGAACAGAGTGAAACAATGGGGAGAACAACAATTTCCTCTGAGAGTTTACCAAAAAATAAATTCTTTTCCCACAGAACTCTACCACTTGGGGAAAGATTCCCTGAAACTATTAATGGTGCGGTTTCTTCTCTGTTCATCTGAGATCTGACCTGTGTCTACACCTGGTACTTTCCACCCCTCTAGTGGTTTTTTTCCTTTCTTTCTTTTTTAATTTTTATTTTTTGCTATTTTCACTTCCCTCGCCAGGGTCCAGTGCTCTCTTTTCTTTACTCCAAAATGGACATAAGAATATTCAGGTCAGAAACAGAAATTATTGCTAATTGCAAGAAAGAAACATCACATGCTATATTGTTTCTAGAACCCCAGCTCTTTGTTCAGCTGAAGAGTGAGGACAATATGAAGTGGTTGTGGAAAACACTTTAATGCACAGCTTGCCTCCTTCTGAATGCACAGGGGAATCACTTCTTAGCCTTTTGGCTACGATCAAGTGAATGCACAGGGAAGAGTGTAATATGCAGACATCTTGCTTGTAGTAAAAAGGTAAGTGGGACTTCCCTGGTGGCTCAGTGGTTAAGAATCTGCCTGCCAGTGCAGGGGTCACAGGTTCAATTCTTCGTTCGGGAAGATCCCACATGCCGCAGAACAACTAAGCCCGTGCACCACAACTGTGGGGCCCCTGCACCCTAGAGCCCGCCTACCCCAGCAAGAGAAGTCACCACAATGAGAAGCCCGAGCACCGCAACTGGTGAGTAGCCCCTGATCACAGCAACTAAGAAAGACCCAGCACAGCCAAAAAATAATAAATAAAATTTTCAAAACAGGGAAGTGTAGGTTTTAAGTTTGCTACAGGCTTTATGCACTTTTAAGCTCTGGACCCACCCTCGAGGTATCATAACATGGGCAGATCAAATGAGGAAAGGGCAATTTCAAAGTCCTCATGCCACATTATGAGGCTTTGGCCTCTCATTCAACAGGGCTTCGAGCTCAGCCAAGCAAGGTAGGGGCTCCCAAAAGGCATGCGAAGGAAAATGTAAAGATACCCAAGGACAGATCCCAACTTGAGAGGGAAGTGATCCTTACCCACAGAGAGCAGGTTCCTGTAGGTCTCCAGCATCACATCCCAGTACAAAGTCCTCTGTGCAGGGGCCAGGCATTCCCACTCCTCAGGAGTGAATTCGATGGCCACGTCCTCAATGGTCAGCTGCTGCTGAAATGAAAACACATATCATTAATGGGGTCATAAGGAGAGTTCTTATCTTCATACAAAATGAGAAGAAGATTGATTCAGTTGAAGTGTATATTCTGACAGATTCATGTAAAGGTATTTAGAGAAAATTATGCATCTCTAATTGCTTTCCCATAAGAGATTACAATGGCCTCCAAATCAATGTGGATTTCTCATTTTTCTGTATGACACGTGAAATACACAAACAGAAATTCAACACTGGGTCATCTATACAAAGGTGTTAAAGAAAGCTCAGAGTCTAAAAACTGTGATGATGATTAACAGCAATGACTAAAAGTATTTGAACACTTCCTGTATGTTATGAATTACTCTAGTAGTAGTAGTGGGAGTAGTAGCAGTCGTTTCTGACTCTTTTGTGATCCCATGGACTGTAGCCCGCCAGGCTCCTCTGTCCATGGGATTCTCCAGATAAGAATACTGGAGTGGGTTGCCATTTCCTTCTCCAGAGGATCTTCCCAACCCAAGGATCAAACACGGGTCTGCAGTATTGCAGGCAGATTCTTTACCATCTGAGCTACCATGGAAGCATTACTTTAGATGCTTTTCATGAATTAACTTGTTGTCAGTGTAGTAACTCATCAGAGAAAGATCCGTTTCCATTTTACAGAGTAGAAAACTGAGTCACAGATGGAATCTAAGGGTACGTGTCAGTGACTGAGAGAAGGTCCTGGGTGAGTGTGAATGAACAGGAATCAAGCAGGCTACTTCTTGAGTCAGAGATTAGCAACTGCAAAGAAGGAAGGAGAATAGCAGAGACTAACACAACATTGCAAAGTAGCTCTACGCCAAAAAAAAAAAAAAAAAATTAATTAGAAAAGAAAGGAGAAACAGAACAATCAACTAAGAATATAAGTTCACCTGAGAAAGAGCCATTCCAGACTCTTCCTTCTTTCACCTTCCTCCTCTTCTGGGCTTCCTCAGGCAATATGAGTCTTCAGAGGTCTATCCTTAAAATTGAAAACATGCTGTTTAATGTTTAGAGTCAACACACCCCCTTCCTGAGCCCCAACCACACACACAGGGAAGCCCTCACCATGAGGAACAGACAGTCCCCTGTGGCCACTGTCTCAGGAGGGATGCAGGACAGTCAACTCCCGCACAGAGTCCAACACAGGACTTTCCCACAATTTCCCTCGGATCACACTCCCCTCCTGGTGAGGCCTCATGCACACAGCAGCAGGGGGCACCTCCGCTCACACCATGATCCCCTTCAGGTCACACAGCAGGCCCTGGTCCAGCCCCACTCAGGGCAAAGCAGCCTTACCCTCAGCCCAGATCTCATCCCTCAGGATGGACAGACTTAAGAGTCCCGCTGCTCAATGCCAGCTGCACCAGTTCAGTTCAGTTCAGTTCGGTCGCTCAGTCGTGTCTGACTCTGCGACCCCATGAATCGCAGCACGCCAGGCCTCCCTGTCCATCACCAACTCCCAGAGTTCACTCAGACTCACGTCCATCGAGTCAGTGATGCCATCCAGCCATCTCATCCTCTGTCGTCCCCTTCTCCTCCTGCCCCCAATCCCTCCCAGCATCAGAGTCTTTTCCAATGAGTCAACTTTTCACATCAGGTGGCCAAAGTACTGGAGTTTAAGCTTTAGCATCATTCCTTCCAAAGAACACCCAGGGTTGATCTCCTTCAGAATGGACTGGTTGGATCTTGCAGTCCAAGGGCCTCTCAAGAGTCTTCTCCAACACCACAGTTCAAAAGCATCGATTCTTTGGCGCTCAGCCTTCTTCACAGTCCAACTCTTACATCCATACATGACTACTGGAAAAACCATAGCCTTGACTAGACGGATCTTAGTCAGCAAAGTAATGTCTCTGCTTTTGAATATGCTATCTAGGTTGCTCATAACTTTTCTTCCAAGGAGTAAGCGTCTTTTAATTTCATGGCTGCAATCACCATCTGCAGTGATTTTGGAGCCCCCCAAAATAAAGTTTGACACTGTTTCCACTGTTTTCCCATCTATTTCCCGTGAAGTGATGGGACCGGATGCCATGATCTTCGTTTTCTGAATGTTGAGCTTTAAGCCAACTTTTTCACTCTCCCCTTTCACTTACATCAAGGGGCTTTTTAGTTCCTCTTCACTTTCTGCCAGAAGGGTGGTATCATCTGCATATCTGAGGTTATTGATATTTCTCCCGGCAATCTTGATTCCAGCTTGTTTCTTCTAGTCCAGCATTTCTCATGATGTACTCTGCATATAAGTTAAATAAGCAGGGTGACAATATACAGCCGTGACGTACCAAGGCCCCTTAAATACCATTGAGGCTGAGCCCCACTTGGACTTTTCGAAGGGGAATCTCTGGTCAGGGCACAAATGTATTTGTAAAATGCCTCATGGATGTAATGTGTAGCCTGGATGTGCACCACTCAGTGGAGGCAAGCACAGCATACCTTGCACCTTTTTCCTTTAAAGTTTTACTGAGGTATAATTGACAAATAAATATCTTGCATATTTAAGACATTCAGTGTGACATTCGAAATATGTATATACACATATATTGTGAAATAACTACCAAAATCAACTTCTGCATTTTCCTCCAAATAGCTGGAAAAATCCTCCTACATGTTAATGCATGAATTACTCAGCTCATAAAAACTAAGTATGCCCACAGCCCAGGGTCATTCTCCCCTTCAGAGACAACCATATTCTGCCTATGGAATGTGTATTTCTCTCAATAAACCTGCTTTATCATTCTTGGGGTTCTCGAGGCAAAAATACTGCAGTCTGCCATTCCCTTCTGTAGTGGACCACGTTTCATGAGCACTCTCCACCAAGACCCGGGCATCTTAGGCAGCCCGGCACAGCATGGCTCACTCTACTATGTCTCCCTCTTGAATTCTTTCCTGCAGGAAGCCAGGAACCCTTACTTGGAGACCTATCCCAAGATTTCCCCTGGGACACGACCATTCTCTCGCACCCCCATTCTTCTGCAACAGTACATCGTGGCATTTAATAGTAGAGGAAAATGTAGCTAATTGAGAACACTGTATTTTAAACAGGAAAGAACTGAGTGTATAAAAAGGTGTGGGGTGTATGTGAGTGCCCATCTTTGTGTTTCAGAGAGACAATGCCACCATGTTGATCAAAGTAACTTTCGAGAAGTAAAAATACATGATGCCACACGGCCCTGACCCAGACAGTGGAGCTGGCAACCGGGGCACAATTTTAGGGACAGCAACAGCCAGAGGCAGTTTCAGACTATTCGCAGTCAATTATTAAGGACAGAGCACAGGCCCTGAGGCCGACAGTTGAGGCAGTTAGAGGAGATCTCTTCCCTTTGCTCCTGGAGCTCAATGGAGAAGAAACAGGGTTTTTGAGAAAAAAAGATGGGAGAGGCGGAGGTAGACTTTTGAGGAGCTCCATAGGAAAGGTATGGAGTAAACACACAGGTAATGTGAGGGAACAGAGGAATCTGAAGCAAGACCAGTCAGTTCAGGGGCGTGTTTTTCTCCAGCTGTGATGAACCACACAGGGACAAGGTAGAGCTGGTATGATGGGGGTGTCGGGAGAGCAGTGGGTGTTGGGGAGAATCCACGTCCACACACCAGGGCTTCGCTTTGGGGCATTTGACTTGCATGACTGTAAGTGACAAGGTGGGTTTGTCTCCATTTTGGGGGAGTGGGGGTGAGGCGCTGCACCAGGCAGCATGCAAGATGTTAGTTCCCTGACGAGGGATCAAACCCGTGCCCCTGAAGTGGAAGCACTGAGTCCTAACCACAGGGAAGTCCCAGGAAGTAGAAAGTCTTAAAGACTCTTAAACACTAAAACACTCTGCAGAGCCAGGGAAGTCCCTGTTTCCATCATTTATGGAATATTACTCAGTCATTAAAAAAAAATAATGCTATTTACAGCAGCACAGATGGACCTAGAGATTCTCACACTGAGTGAAGTAAGTCAGACAGAGAAAGACAAATATTGTATGATATCAATCATACGTGGAATCTAAAAAAAAAAAAGGCTACAAATGAACTTATCTACACAACTGAAATAGTTACAGATGTAAAAAATAAGCTTATAATTATCAAGGGGTAAGAGGGGGAGGGATAAACCAGGAGATTGGGACTGACACATACACACTACTATATATAAAATAGATAACTAATTAAGCCTTAACTGTGTAGCACAGGGAATTAAACTCAGTCCTCTGTGATGACCTACATGGGAAAAGAATCTAAAAGAGTGGATGTATGTGTTTGACAATTTACTTTGCTAAACACCCGAAACTAATGCAACAATGAAAATCAACCATACCCCAATAAATATTAAAAAACCAGCCTCCGTTGCGGCTCAGGTGATAAAGAATCCATGTGCAATGCAGGAGACCAGGGTTTGATCCCTGGGTTGGGAAGATCCCCCGGAGGAGAGCATGGCAATCCACTCCAGTATTCTTGCCTGAAGAATTTCACAGACAGAGGAGCCTGGAGGGCTACCGTCCACATGGTTGCAAAGAGTTGGACATGACTGAGCAACTAAGCACACACACACAGAAATTAAAAATATGGTACTCTATGTAGTGAATAAGTGAATGAGATGGACATAAAATTACACTAGTTTCCACTCTGCCATCGTCTTCACGTTGGGGGACTGACGTGGGCAGGGGACCTTTGCCCTGGAGGAGTGAGGACAGGCCAAACAGGAACAGCTGAGGACGGTGGAGCCAAGGGTCCTCCATTTAGAGGTGCAACGGTCATGTGCAAGTCCAACTAGGATGGCAGTGAGCTCATCCCAGCAGTAGCTGCTTGAGGCTGAGCAGACCCAGTCTGGCAACAGAGAGTCGAAAACTGGGACTTCCCTGGCAGTCCAGTGGTTAGGACTCATCAGCTTTCACTGCTGTGGGCCCGGGTTCAGTCCCTGGTAGGGGAACTAAGGAGCCCACAAGCTGTGCAGTCAAACATAATATAAAACAATCCACAGAAAAAGGAGGAAGCTCTTGGCTGCCTTGACACTTAATCAGGAAAAAGGTTCCTGGAATCTAAGGTTTCTCACTCTGCATTGATACTGTCTGTGTGCTTAGTCGTGTCTGACTCTTACGACCCCATAGACTGTAGCCTACCAGGCTCCTCTGTCCATGGGATTCTCCAGGCCAGAATATCGGAGTGGGTTGCCATTTCCTTCTCCAGGAGATCTTCCTGACCCAGGAATTGAAACCAGGTCTCCAGTATTGCAGGCAGACTCTTTTACCGACTGAGCTACATTGATATAAGCTGAAGAAAAATCATAGCCTGAAATGCTGACTTGACTGGCTTCATTGGGATTGTGCAAACCAACAGTGAGAAGAATGAGAGGGTAACAGGCAGGAAGGCCAGGAGTCTCCAAGTGGAGGAAATAGCCTGCAAATGTCAGACATTTTTATCTCCCTTAAGCGGCAGGAAGAAACAATTTAGCGATATTTTTTTTCCTTCTCTATACAAATTTAAAAGGAGGTTCTCTTAAAATTCTGTGTTGCCATAATGACACCTGGTTTCACTTGAAGTTAACCATTGCCTTTTTCTTATGAAAATGTTTATCTTAAGCTATGCTAATGTACTATGCATTTACCCCAAACTCTTTTAAGTCGGTTCGCCTTTTGGGCTCAGAACCTACCTGATAAACCAGTATGTAATACTCTGATATCTTTCCTCCAATCTACGTAAACGACACTATTTGTATGGTGCTCTGCCCTTCTTCAAGATTCAAGTTAATCCTTTTATGGCCCAAAATGAACCATTTGGAGCCAAGATTATCCCAAAATACATCTTATGGGCGAGGGGCCTGGTGCCATTCTGAGTTTTGAGACATTCCTTTCTTTCATTAACAGACTGCTGGTGACTATATAACATCCAGCTAAAGACTAGCAGGGGGGTACTCTTTCTGCCCCCTTCTGATGCCTATGTCAGAAGCTTTCTCTATCTCCTTTATACTTTAAAACTTTGTTATACAAAAGCTCTGAGCGATCAAGCCTCGTCTCTGGCCCCGGATTGAATTCTTCTCCTCCGGGGGCCAAGAACCCCGGCGTCGTAATTCAACAACAACCTTTCAAGAACAGCAGGGAAGTGGGTGTCTGATAGAACAGTGGAGGAGAAGCTGAGGCCGCCAGGGCACAAAGAGAGAAAACACTTTACTTTCTCAGGTCATCTACTGGGGACACCACCATGAGTGCCATTCTAGAGAAGACAATGAAGACATGTGCACAGAGGGTGAGTGGGTGTTGAGTAGAAAGACAAGATCCTTTCTCTAAATGGGGCCCTGATACCTCACCCCCTTCTATTGGGCTAGTTGCTGAGCACTGGTGAGTAGGAACAGAGCTTTTCCTTTACCTCTTTCCTGAGCTTTCCTGCTATCGCCAGGGCTCTGAGTTCCCAAACACTGTCCCCCTTCCTGTTTCCTCCCCAGAACACAGCAGCCCTCCTTCTCAAAGAAATACGCTTGTTCCACATTTAGTTTAAAACATCTTGCCCCTCCACACCACAGCTTCCTTATGACTGTACTGCGTGTGTGTGAGTTCCAGGACTGGCAGGCAGAGGCAGCAGAGTGACCACCACTGGTCTGGCAGAAAGACAAAAGCAGCTGGGTCTTCCCAAGGCTGACGTCTCTCCGCTGTGACTGCCCCTGATCAGCTGAACAATCTTTCCCTGAGTCATGAGTTCTCACAGCCCTTCTCCCGTTGGTCCCATCCCCAGCAGGCCCTCGCTGATAACTCTCTGCCATGTGAGTCTTAACACCTATCATTTCCCTTCTGGACTCAAACAAACCTATAGTCTTCCCTGGGGTCTGACACACTCCCCAGGAACATTAGAGCCATCCCCTTACCTGCTACACAACCCCATCAAACACTCTAAGGCCCCATGACTCATGCATTCACGATGGAATGATTACTCATGAAGACCACTAGACGTGACACCACGTTTTCATTCACAGTGACCCCAGTCTGAGCACTGTCACCTCCAAAATCTAATAACAAAACAGAGCTTTGGCCCGTGATGCCAATGAGACCTCAGCATCTTCCCAGGAAACATTCCAAATTCTCCTTTGTGTTTTTCAAAATGCACCTGAAACTTTGCTGCAACTTTGCCCAAATATCCCAAAATACCAAAGATAACCCACAAAATGGCCTCTGAGATATTCTCTGTAACTACACTATGGGTTGCACAATGATTTCTGCCCCCCACAAAGACCCCACACTTCGCTGGTGGCTCAGTGGTAAAGAAGTCACCTGCCAATGCAAGAGATGTAGGTTCGATCCCTGGGTCGGGAAGATCCCCTGAAGAAGGATATAGCAACCCACACCCGTATTTTTGTCTGGGAAATCCCATGGACAGAGGAGCCTGGTGGGCTACAGTCTATGGGGTCACAAGAGTCAGATATGAGTTAGGGACTAAACCAGCACCAAAAGACCCCACAAAATCCACGGTGTGGAGTGAGTGCTGTGGGGCACCTCTTGAATCCACCCCCTGTCCCAAGGCAGCCATCCTCCTGCTCCCAGAGCTTCCTGTGGGCTCCTCTCAGGCTTTAGTTAACAATACGGTATAACATTCCTTTTTCTAATTCTACTTCCTCATTCCTTTTCAGGTGTGATCATGGCTTTTATAAAACCCATGCCTAAAAATCTGAACTTCAAAAAACAAAACCAACAACTCAGTCTCAGCTTCTGCGTCCCAGGGAACCTGAGAAAAGACACTATGGCACCAAGCCCGATCCATACAGCCCCACAGCTCCCTGTGAATCCATGTCTAGGTACTCCAGCCAGAACTAAGATGCCCCTTTCCAAAAGTTCCACACACCCCTTGAACCCCAAGCCATGCATGGGACAGGCGCTCATACAGCTCACTGGGCTCCTCTAGAGGCCCACACTTGCTGCCATATCCCTCCTGCAAACCCCTAAAGTCTTTCCTCCACTTTTGTGCAGGTCTTGACATTTCCTCCAGGCTTCCCAGGTGGCACTAGTGGTAACAAATCTGCCTGCCAATACCAGACATGCAAGAGATGTGGGTTCGATCCCTGGGTGGGGAAGATCCCTTGGAGAACAAAAAGGCAACCCACTCCAGTATTCTTGCCTGGAAAATTCCATGGATAGAGGAGCCTGGTGGGCTATAGTCCATGGGGCTGCAAAAGAGTCGGACATGACTGAATGACTGAGTACACACACATACCTCAGGCGCGTACGAACAAATCAGGCTAAAACAAACCCATATGCAGAGGCATTGCAACAGGAGTGGACAGTGCTGCAAACAGTGGGACACTGGGCATTCAGTATGGAGATCAAGAAGCGGGCCCTCCCTGGAAAAGGAGGCCCTCACCAGCAATTGGGGACATGATGGAGTCTAGTTTTAAAGGTGTTTGAGGATTGGCTGGATTGTGTTTGGTGAGGATGTCACTGAGAGAGAGAGAGAGAAAGACAGCCCCGCTCTCACTGTCTCCTGTCTTCCCCACTCAGAGAAAACTGCAAGGTACCCCAGCTCCAAGGCGGGGCCCTCCTTCATGCCCATCCCCATACTCCTAAGCTTCTCTGCATCCTTAGCAAAGTGTAGTCAGTATCCCTGACTCTGACCAGATGAACTGCTGTAAGGCAAGGCTCCCGTTCAAGATGGCACCTCACCCCAGAAGCACACAATTTGGAAGACCTGGGGGCTATAGTGGAGCAGAGACACAGTGGAATGAACACAGGACACCTTAGCACACTGCATGGGGGACACTGGTTCTGTAGAGCTAAGCCTCAGTGCATATAATTTTGCTCTTATTATAAGTAAATAAGTAGTCATACCAGGTTTAGTTCAAGTTGAAATTTCCAGAAAAAATATGGGAACTAACCTCATCACCTGCCCAAGCTCCTCGATCTTCCCTGAGGAGTATTCCATCCAATTACAGTCCCCAGCATCTAAATCTTCCCAAAGGAAAGTGTCACAGGTGTCCTGGAAAGAAGACAGAGACCAGGCACCCTCCAATGGAGGGGAAACAGGAAAGACCCAAAATTATCGATGAAAAACATTTCTGATAGAGGAGACCAATGTGGGAGCAATAAAATCTGGGTCATGAGACAGAGAATGGCAGGTGAAGGGAACTTCAGAAGATGAGCAGGAGAAGGTGGGGAGACAACTCTGGCCAAGACCTGAGGAGGAGCAAGGGCCAGAGCAGCGATGCTTTAGAGACAAAGGGTTAAGCAGGAGGTGAGATCTGAGACAGAAAAGGTGTTGATGTTTGGGAGCAGAGAAAAGGTGAATGTGACCAGGGCAGAGGGAACTGTGAGAAAAGGGTCAGCTCCCAGGATGCGACTGGAGACATCTGCTTAGGAGCTCATGGCTCATGTTGTAGTAGATTATGTGAAACCAGAGAAAACGGAGTATCAGACTAACTAGGTAAAATCAGCTTCCAACACTTAAAAGACCATGGACGTCTTTACCCAGTATCCATTGGGAGACAGTCTAAACTTCTTTACTAGTTACAGAAGAATATTTCCAATATATAAGATAAAAGAAGAAAGTCACAGACTTTCTCTAAACCAGAAACAAATTTAAAAGGGAAACAATTTGCAATTAAAAAAAAAAAACCCAAAACCCTACAAAGGGATGTCCATGGTGGTCCAGTGGCTAAGACTTGGAGTTCCCAATTCAGGGAGCCTGGATTCAAACCCTGGTGGGGGAATTAGATCTCATGTGTTGCAACTAAGAGTTTACATACCGCAACGAAGACCAGGCACAACCAAATACACACACACACACACACACACACACACACACACACACACCCTACACACATATATATATCCTACACAAATTTGTGTATATATATATATATATATATACACACATATATATACAGGACCTTATATATAAGACCTTATATATATATATGTGTGTGTGTGTGTGTATATATATACGTATGTATACAGGTGTGTATATATATGTATACACTACACTCTGTGGGGTTGCTGGGTCCTGGTGTGCACAAGGTTTGGTTTGAGCTCTCCAAGCGTCTCTGGCGGGTATGGTGTTTGATTTTAAATGTGATTTTGCCCCTCCTACTGTCTTGCTGGGGCTTCTCCTTTGCCCTTGGATGTGCAATATTTCTTTTTGGTGGGATCTAACATTCTCCTGTCGATGGCTGTTCAGCAGTGAGCTGTAATTTTGGAGTTCTCAAAAGAGAAGATGAGTACACGTCCTTTTACTCTGCCCTTTTACTCTGCTGTCTTTAAGCAGTTTTGCATAGGAACCTTGAATGTTAGGTCCATGAATCAAGGTAAATTGGAAGTGGTCAAACAGGATACAGCAAGACATTTTAGGAATCAGTGAACTCAAATGGACTGGAACAGGCAAATTTAATTCAGATGACCATTATATCTACTACTGTGGGCAAGATTCCCTTAGAAGAAATGAAGTAGCCCTCATGGTCAACAAAAGAATCCAAAATGCAGTACTTGGGTACAGTATACAAAAATGACAGAATGACCTTGGTTCGTTTGCAAGGCAAACCATTCACAGTAACTTAAATCTATGCCCCAATCAGTAATGCTGAAGAAACTAAAGTTGAACGGTTCTATGAAGATCTACAAGACCTTTTAGAACTAACACCCAAAAACTATATTCTTTTCATCATAGGGGACTGAAATGCAAAAGTAGGAAGTCAAGGGATACCTGGAGTAACAGGCAAATTTGGCCTTGGAGTACAGAAGGATGCAGAGCAAAGGCTAACAGAGTTTTGCCAAGACAACACACTGGTCATGGCAAACACTCTCTTCCAGCAACACAAGAGAAGACTCTACATATGGACATCACCAGATGGTCAACACCGAAATCAGATTGATTATATTCTCTGCAGCCAAAGATGGAGAAGCTCTATACAGTCAGCAAAAACAAGACGGGGAGCTGACTGTGGCTCAGATCATGAACTCCTTATTGCCAAATTCAGACTCAAATTGAAGAAAGTGGGGAAAACCACTAGACCATTCAGGTATGATCTAAATCAAATCCCTTATGATTATACAGTGGAAGTGAGAAATAGATTCAAGGGACTGATAGAGTGCCTGAAGAACTATGGATGGAGGTTCCTGACATTGTACAGGAGGCAGTGTTCAAGACCACCCCCAAGAAAAAGAAATGCACAAAGGCAAAATGGTTGTCTGAGGAGGCCTTACAAATAGCTGAGAAAAGAAGAGAAGCTAAATGAAAAGGAGAAAAAGAAAGATATACTCATCTGAATGCAGAGTTCCAAAGAATAGCAAGGATACATAAGAAAGCTTTCCTCAGTGATCAATGCAAAGAAACAGAGGAAAACAATAGAATGGGAAAGACTAGAGATCTCTTCAAGAAAATTAGAGATATCAAGGGAACATTTCATGCAAAGATGGGCACAATAAAGGACAGAAATGGTATGGACCTAACAGAAGCAGAAGATATTAAGAAGAGGTGGCAAGAATACACAGAAACTATACAAAAAAGATCTTCATGACCCAGATAATCATGATGGTGTGATCACCACCTAGAGCCAGACATCCTAGAATATGAAGTCAAGTGGACTTCAGAAGCATCACTATGAACAAAGCTAGAGGAGGTGATGGAATTCCAGTTGAACTATTTCAAATCCTAAAAGATGATGTTTTGAAAGTGTTGCACTCAATATGCCAGAAAATTTGGGAAACTCAGCAGTGGCCACAGGACTGGAAAAGGTCAGTTTTCATTCCAATCTCAAAGAAAGGCAATGCCAAAGAAAGTTCAAAACCATACAATTGCACTCATCTCACATGCTGGCAAAGTAATGCTCAAAATTCTCCAAGCCAGGCTTCAACAGTATGTGAACTGTGAACTTTCAGATTTTCAAGCTGGTTTTAGAAAAGGCAGAGGAACCAGAGGTCAAACTACCAACATCCGTTGGGTCATTGACAAAGCAAGAGAATACCAGAAAAATATCTACTTCTGCTTTATTGATTATGCCAAAGCCTCTGACAGTGTAGATAACAACAAACTGTGGAAAATTCTTAAAGAGATGGGAACACCAGATCACCTCACCTGCCTCCTGAGAAACCTGTATGCAGGTCAAGAAACGAGTTAGAACTGGACATGGAACAACAGACTGGTTCCAAATTGCAAAAGGAGTACGTCAAGGCTGTATATTGTCACCCTACTTATTTAACTTATATGCAGAGTACAGCATGAGAAATGCTAGCCTATATGAAGCACAAACCGGAATCAAGATTGCCAGGAGAAATATCAATAACCTCAGATACGCAGATGACACCACCCTTATGGCAGAAAGCGAAGAAGAACTCAAGAGCCTCTTGATGAAAGTGAAAGAGGAGAGTGAAAAAGTTGGCTTAAAGTTCAACATTAAAAAACGAACATCATGGCATCCAGTCCCATCACTTCATGGCAAATAGATGGGGAAACAATGGAAACAGTAACAGACTTTTTATTTTGGGGGGCTCCAAAATCACTGTAGATGGTGACTGCAACCATGAAATTAAAAGATGCTTGCTCCCTGGAAGAAAAGCTATGACCAACCTAGACAGCATATTAAAATGCAGAGACTACTTTGCCGACAAAGGTCCATCTAGTCAAAGCTATGGTTTTTCCAGTAGTCATGTATGGATGTGAGAGTTGGACTATAAAGAAAGCTGAGCACAGAAGAATTAATGCTTTTGAACTGTGGTGTTGGAGAAAACTCTTTAGAGTGTCTTGGACTGCAAGGAAATCCAACCAGTCAATTTTAAAGGAAATCAGTCCTGAATATTCACTGGAAGGACTGATGCTGAAGCTGAAACTCCAATACTTTGGCCACCTGATGCGAAGAACTGACTCATTAAAAAGATTCTGATGCTGGGAAAGATTGAAGGCAGGAGGAGAAGGGGACAACAGAGGATGAGATGGTTGGATGGAATCACCAATTTGATGGACATTAGTCTGAGCAAGCTCCAGGAGCTGGTGACAGACAGGGAAGCCTGGCGTGCTGTAGTCCATGGGGTCGCAAAGAGTCAGATTGACTGAGTGACTGAACTGAACTGATAGGTTATGTATATAGCCTACACCATTATATACACACATACATATATAGCCTACACAATTATATATATTACATATATATATATATATCCTACAGAATTCTGGTGTCAAAGTCAGAAAATATTATGAATATAAATTTAGAAAATCACATGAGTTGATTACAGGATGCCCAGCAATTTCAGCAAAGCAATTCAGAAGTTATTATTTATAGGAAAATAGAAATTGAACGATAAGATTTAGTTCAAGCTACAAAAAGAACAATGAAAAAAATTACCAGAAAAAGGAGTTGTAATTTTCCTTTAAATAGGCACCATGAAGTGACAATTTTCTCTTGCTCCAAACACACACGCACACCCTATTCCATGTCTCTGGTTGAAGGATTGCAAATGAAAGTTATCTTCTGATAAATATAAAACAACACAAGCATTAGAGAGTAGAATTTTGCAATTCTCATCATCTATTCCAACTTTTAAATTTATTAGACTACAAAGTCATGATATCACAACAATAGTTTATACCCATTTATATCCAAATTCATATCCAACTGACTCACATGGGTCCAGGTCACTTCTCTTTCTTCACTAATACGCGTTCCCCTCTGTCATTCTGTTTATCTCCCTATTTCTTTTTTTCTTCTCTCTCTCTCTCTGTCTTTTTGTTCCCCCTCTGCTCTGGGCTGTTACTGCCCTTCTATTTCTCCTCTCACACCAGCCCTGCCCACTCTGCCACTCAGTACTTCTCTGTTGCTCTTTTTTTCTCCAACCTGACTGTCCTAAATCTCCAAGTATTAATATTTCTGCCTCTTTCTTCTCCCATCTGAGCTTCCTCTCCTCTCCCTCCCTCTTATCCCTGTGACATTCCCCTCGACCCCCTCCACAACCACCCCCCACCCCGCCCCGCCCCGCATCCTTGGGGGCAGATTTTCGTTCAGGTCTCCTTCTGTTCCAGCACCACCAAGGCTCCAAGTCTCACCCTCTCGCCTGCCCCATCAGAATGATGCGCTTCACCACTCTTTCCCCGCTGCTACCGCTGAGCAAGGGCCCCTCTCCTATTCTGCTCACCTTCATTTCTCCGGAGATCCTGCTTTTCTCTAAACTTCTCTCCTTTCCCCACCCGCTACCTTCAAGGCTTATTCTCTTTCATGAAGGTGTCTCTTCCAAGTGCCTCACCGATCCTCTTCATTGCCATCGCTTCTCCCTCATGCTTTTCTGAACTTTCTTTTTCTCTCGGAGTCGCTGTCTCTGCTTCTCCTGAACCCCCCTCGCCCACTATTTACAGGGATGGCGACTGAATAAGAAGCACCCCCTTCCGCAAGAGCCTGTTTTCCAGAGGGTGGAATTTGGAACCGAAGACCATGGGTGTCACATGGCTGACCCAGGTCACCTCTGCCAACACGGGTTTAGAGGAGAGGTCACTATGAAGGGAACGCCTGCGGGGCAGAATGACCGGCCTGAGGAGACTCGAGGACAGCGGGGCTGGGAGGGTGGGGGGTCTCAAGACGGGGAGAGGACGCGGCCTCTCCGAGAGTGGGGTGGCCGGAGCTGACCTCAGGGGCCGAGAGGGCGAGGCTAGGGCCGGTAGTGCGAGTAAATCCACCTCATGGGAGAGAATTTTATGCGGTGCAGGAGGGGCAGAGGGGTCAGTGAGGTCAGTGAAAGGTTGTAAGCCGGAAAGGGGTGCGAAAGGCAGCGTCTAAGCGGACCGAAGACAGGAACCGGCTCCAGAGCGACTTTAAACCGAAAGGTAAGTACCTGGGGAGACGCCTGAATTTGCTGCGGGGTGGTGGGGCGGGCGCGGAGATTCATGATCTGTAGCGACCCTGAGACCCCGGATACAGAAGAAAGGAAACTGCGAGGCTCAGATTTGACTAAAAAGACAGAAACTCACGCTGCGCAGCGAGAACTTTCCTCTCAGCTTTCAGCTTCCGAGTGTGTAAGAAACTGAAAACGCTGAGCGGCCTAGAGGGCGGGGCCTAGACGGGGCGAGGCCGTAAGGGGGCGGGTCGTGGAGAGAATCGGGCCTGCGTGGGGACCCCAAGCGCGGAGGGCGGGGCTTGCATGAGGACCTTGGGTTGGGAGGCGGGGCCTCGGGGCCCGGTGGGCGGGGCCAGCGGCGGGTAATCATTGATAGGCCAAAGGATGGAATTTTGGACAATCTGGCTTTTTCCCATGTAAACAAGGGACCAAGCGGGAGTCTTAAATCAGTGATAATGGGGAAGGGTGGGTCTTGACAGTAAGCCATTTCCTGGAACTTGAAATCTTTAACCTTTGCTATTTTCCACAATTAGAGGGTCTGAAGTAAGCTTCAACTCTGTCACCATAAACTGTAACAACAGGCAAAAGTCAAAAATGATAAATACACATGCTATAGTTGAAAATGGAACGTTAGGAATATTAAACTAATAATAATAAAGACAATAACAAAGGCCCAAGAACCTTGGCATATATACCTTTGAAGGATGGGGAAAGGTCCTGCGTGTCCGTATGTGGCTGTGTTGTGTATGGTCTCGTCACATCCTAGAGACATCGGTACGTGTTGAAGGAATGTTGCTCTAAATCATTAAGTCAAGTCAGAGGTCTGGGTTGCTCTTAAACTGAACAAGAACCCAGAGGTTATATTGATGCCAAAATCTTGGCTCTCAGTGCCCTAAGGCCAAACTGAAATGTGGAGACAAGAGTTATGGAGGAGAAGAAACAGTAGCTTTATAACTTTTCTAGACAAAGTGGGGATACAGTAGTCTAGCACCTCAAGAACTGCTTGATGAGCAGCGAGCAGGGAGAGTTTATATAGTCAGGGGAGGATATGTGATAAGGATCAGCAGTAATAGTCTTGCTGTCTTCTTCTTCAGAGTTTCAAAACAGTAGGGTTGTTGACAAGATCAGGGTGTTAATAGTGAAAGTCGCTCAGTTGTGTCCAGCTGTTTGCACCCCATGAACTATGCAGTCCATGGAATTCTCCAGGCCAAAACACTGGAGTGGGTATCCGTTCCTTTCTCCAGGGGATCTTCCCAACCCAGGGATGGAACCCAGGTCTCCCACGTTGCGGGCGGATTCTTTACCAGCTGAGCCACAAGGGAAGCCCAAGGGTGTGAATATATATATGTAAAACTGAATCACTGTGCTATACCCCTGAACCTAAAAGAACACTGTAAATCAACTATATTTCAATAATTAAAAGCATGAAAAAAGAAAAAAAATACAAATGAAAACCAACCTCTGGACCGAGAAATTCTCTCCACAAAGGTAGCAGAGAAAAAAATGCAGAGCTGCATTTAGTTTTTTAAATTGAAGTATAGTTGATTTACAATGTTAATCTTTGCTATTCAGTTATACATACATGTACTTTCTTTTGTACTTTCCATTATGTTTTAACACAAGGTATTGAATATAGCTCCCTGTGCTATATAGCAGGACCTTGTTCATCTATTTTATTTATAGTCCAGACCATACTGTTTAAAAGCAAGTAATTAATGCAGGCAACACTGAAGAGAGTTGGGAATTATAGTCCACCTCTTTGAGTATATATTACAAAAATGATTTATAATTATGCTGTTATTCTCTACATGCTCCTCACACAGCTTCAGAAAACCTCAAGTTAACTTAGTGCCTACCATGCTGTTAAGGAAATTAAAATGAAGGAAGCCTTGTTCAGGGTTCAGTAGCAGGAGAGCAGGCTTCTGACCTGCTCAGACACAGCCCAGATTCCATGCCTGCCCCCAAGCACAGCAAGTCAGGCAGCGCTTTAGATAAGGTAGTATGTCTTGGAATTCTTGAGCCTCTGGGGCCCTGGCCAGCTTCCTACCCAGCCTCCACAGAGCTGCATTTTTGCACACAGACTGATGATCCCATTTTGTGGCCTGGGATTATAAGCAGGAGTCCTCAAACTGCAATTTTAAGTCTCACCTGTGCGGTGGACACACTGCCTGGGACCCCTTTCCCAACTGGGACTCTAGATTGCTGTCATTCATAACTTCCCAGCACTGTTCAAGTCTGAATGTAGGATCGGCCCAACTTGGTGATATATATGCTGTTACTTCTCTTGTTTCTAACTTCTTTTCTTCTAATGACTGTATATTGAAATTAATTAAGTTGAATAATCTATTAACAATTGAAACTTTATTTGTGTGTAATGAGTGGTTTTGTTGTTGCTGTTAACAAATCCTTTGAGCCTAAAACAAATTGAGAGAGTAGTATTGAAACATATACATTACCATATGTAAAATTAGATAGCCAGTGGAACTTTGCTGTATGACACAGGGAGCTCAAATCTGGTGCTCTGTGACAAGCTAGAGGGGTGGGATGTGGTGGGAGGTTCAAGAGAAGCGGACATATGTATACTTATGGCTGATTCATGATATATGGCAGAAACCAACACAATATTGTAAAGCAATTATCCTCCAAATAAAAATAAATTTTAAATAAAAAAAGAAAATGAAAGTAAAACTTTTGGCAAAACAGCTGTATGGGTTATCTGTCTTGTCTCAATCATTTCTTTTAAACACAATATGTTATCTCATTTGTTTTGGATAGAAGAGTTGATGTACCATATTATATGTTTCAAGTGTACAATATAGTGATTCACAATTTTTAAAGGTTATATTCTACTTAGAGTTATTATAACATATTGAATGTATTCCCCATGTTGTACAATAGACCTTGTAGCTGATTTTTCACCTAGTAGTTTGTACCTCTCACTCCCCTGCTATCTTGCCCCTCCCCTTCCCTCTCCCCACTGGTAACCCCTAGCTTGTTCTCTATATCTGTAACTCTGCTTCCTTTTTGTTATATTCACTGTTATACTTTTTACATTCTACAGATAAGCAGTATCATATAGTATTTGTCTTTCTGTCTTATTCCACCCAGCACAATGCCCTCTAAGTCCATTCATATCCATGTTGCCACAAATGTCAAATGTCATTCTTTTTTTACGCCTGAGTAGTATTCCTGCATCTTCTTTACCCAGTCATCTGTTGCTGGCCGGCTATCTAATGTTTTTATATTTCAATTCTTGACATTATCTCTCCTTTCACTTTTACCCCATTTGCTAGTCCTTCTCAGTTTCTTTTGTGTCATCCCATTTCTCTTCCTGTAACTTAGAAGGGGTCTGGAAGCTTGAGAGGGGTCTGAGCGACAGGAAAGAACAAGAGTCTTCAATAGAACTTCTCAGGAAGTTTTTGCTTTGCTGAAAGTCCCTCATGGCTCTGCCCTCAGGGTTTCCTGATCTTTATCTGTAGGATCTTCAATGCTCCAGAGACACAGACATGAAAAAGACTCTTCTTACATACCCTAATGGCCTTCTGGGAGATACTCACTAGACATGTTGTTTTTGGTACTCAAGAACTGGGATGAATGGCTTAAAAACATTATCAGCTCCCCTAGCGTGTACTGCCATTGCTGCTACAGGTGAAATAATAATTGTAGTTCTGTGGGGAGGTGAGGTCATAGCATCACAAGGTTTTATTTCAGTGCCTGGCTGTCTCCCTCTCACATATACTGGCTGTGGGGACTCTGGCACCGAGCCCACCCATCCTGGCAGCCAGAGGACTCTGGTGAGTATCTTCTTTTTTATTCTGAATATTTTCTGTTTTATTCTGAGCCCTCTCCCACCCATAAGGGCAGGAGTGTATCAAGAATCTGGAGAGGTGCTCATTTCAGAAACAGGATTTTCCCAGGTAGAAAGCAGTCCAGTGTACAGAGTCCTTGGGATGAAGAAATAATTCCTGGAGTATGTGCTGAACTCATGGAGAGAGATGGATAGTTCCTGACTCTATATATCAATTCCTGATGCCTTTTAATCCACCCCGAGGAGGATGAGTGCTGTTTTACTCTAGTATATTTTAAAATATATATTTTATATATTTATTTAGGCTGAGCTAGGTCTTAAGTTGTGGCATGCGGGATCTAGCTCCCTGACTAGGGATCGAACCTGGGCCCCCTGCATTAAGAGTGCAGAGTCTTATCCATTGTACCACCAGGAAAGTCCCCATGTAACTTTTTAGAACAAGGGTCCCCAACCTCTGGGATCTAATGCCTGATGATCTGATATGGAGCTGATGTAATAATAATAGAAAGAAAGTACACAATAAATGTAATGCATTTGAATCATCCTGAAACCATCTCCACCCCCTACCTTCTCCCCCAGGTCTGTGGAAACCACTGTCTTCCATGAAACTGGTCCCTGGTGCCAAAAAGGTTGAGGACCACTGCCTTGGAACATAAGGTTCCTTTCTCAGTCCTGTGAGGGACCATGGTGACTCACCATTCACCTCATGCGTACAGGCATCTTTGGTGAAAACTTATGTACAATAATGTTATATCATTTCCCTTAAAGATAACAATTGGTACAGAACAGACTAGTCAGACAACTGGGGAGATAATGGGACACACTTAAGGGAAGTTTAGTTTAAACATACATCACCTTCCTTAGAAATGTTACTAGCTACACTGCCTGTGTCCTGCGTATTTCACAAGACAACAGTTTCCTGCATACTAGATGTATGTCTTACTTAGCCTCTGAGCAAACTGATTAGATAACTTGAAATCACTGTCCAAATACCTAGTCTTTTAAGATCAATGACTGTAGTTGTGTAACTCCAGATATGGAAAGAAATAACCAAGGGCCATCATTTCCAGGCTTGTAACAGACTAGCGAGACAGAAGGTCCAGAAACCTTTGGCTACTGTTACAGGGTCTAGACTAGTGATGGCACATTGAGTAGCCCGCCAACAAAATCCTTGGCGGACCTAGGAATGAGCATTCGCAGCTCCTAGCACTGGGGGACAAATTGGTCACAAATGCCTCCCAAACCTTGAAATTAAGACGGAAGGAGAAGGGACTGTAAAAATAAAGAATGTTGCCCACCAGCCAGTTCTACAAGAACCACGTCAGTCACCGCGGTCACTGACCTACAGCTGCCCTGAGAGGATGAAGCGCACTCTATTCTGGAAAACTGGCAGAACTGGCCTTCAGAGACAGAGATATTTCCAGGAGAAATGTTTTCATGAACCTGGGTCCTTGTATCTTCCTATACTTAGAAAAGCACTGAAACCATTCCCTGGGATGTCTGCTCCTGGTGACCAGCAGCAACCTTCCACTAAGAGGCATGCTTGACCAGGGATTTCAGAGGGGATTTCACAGCCCCTTCCCGCAAATCACATGTAAACTGACCTCATCCAGAATAGTTTTCAAAACTCTCAGTTTGGCTGGTAAAGTTGTCATTGGTTAATTCTTCTTTAACACTGCAACATAAAGATCTTCTTTCTTCCCTCTTAAGCTGAGCACATTAATTTTATCTCCATGTGGGTTTAAGACAACACCCAAACAGAAACCCCCTGTGCTCTGATTATGGAGAAACTGTTATCCCTCTTTAAATTAGGCCAGGACTGACAATCTAGGGCTGCCTGGGAGATGCCGGGCTTAGGGCGCCCTGCAGCCAACAGCCACTGGTAGGCGTGGGTTTTTTTCTGCTTTGTTCTTCCGGAGGCTGGACACCCACACGCCTCATCCCTCCTCCTACCCTTCTCTGCTCCTCGTCTCTTCCCAGGGCACATGCTCCCTGGCTCCCACCGCACCTCTCCCCTCCTATCCTCGCCCCTCCCCTCTCCCTCGCGGACCCTTTTGTTTTCCGGGCAGAGATTCACAGGGGATTTCAAAGCACCTTACTGCCGTGGTAGGGCGCAGTAGTCTCTTGATTAATGGGCGAATGGGCCCGACCGCTCCCCATTTTCCAGGAGCACTAAGGATGAGGGAGCTTACTTCAGTCATATTTCCAGAGGAAGGGAGAGTCCCAGTTCAGTTCCTTGGTATCCTAGGTCGGTTTGAGACACATACCTCAGTTCTCATGCCTTCAGGCTTCTCTCCTGGTTACAAGGAGGCAGCCCCAGAGTTTTCCTCTCTGGGTTTTCTCAAGACCCACCTACGCGTCTTGCCTGAGTCAGAAAGATAAACTCAGTCTCGTGTGGAATTTTTTCCCTCTGCTCTTAGAGCAAGTGGAAGGCATCAGCAAAGACTCATTATTATCCACCTTAGCAGTCTTTCTTGTGGATTTTTGTGTAGAAAATTGGAAAACCAATGAGAGATCACACTTAACCCACCCCTCCACCCCCCCAAATAGAAATTAGTCAAAGACTATTTCAGAAAAAACATTGTTTGTGGGTTTCAGAGCAAAATGATCTTGGTAGTTTGAAGCTTCAGATGTGTTCTCCTGGTACTTCTCTGTTAAATGTTTTTAGGGATTTCCCTGGTTGTCCAGTGGTTAGGACTCTGTGCTTTCAAAGGGGGCACAGGTTCTAGCTCTGGTCAGGGAACTAAGGTCGAACATGCCACAGGGTCTGGGGAAAAAAAAAAACTTTTAATGTCAATCCTAAATTCATACCAAATCTCCAATTTAAATTTATTCACTGCACTTGTTTCCCTGCCTCCTGCATGTCATTTGAAATACTTGTATATGAGTCTATTTCAATAATTATTACATTGTTCCTCACAGTTTCATTTAATCCTTTCATTATTAATCAATTATGCGCTATGTAATCAATAATAATTTGGTCTTTTACAGTGTTTTGTCTCATATCTATTTCAAAGCCTAGAGTTTAGCCCATCATATTACAGTACAAAGATTTTGGTGGTTACTCTCATTTTATGCTTGTTCTTGGAATAAGGACAAATGCATCTCTGTTACATCATGTTTAGCCACTCTTGCCCCTATAAACCCAACACTTCATCTGGGATAATCATTCTTACAGGGTTTTATGGTAGTCGGTGCTTTATCATCTGATTTTCATTTTAAATATTTATTCATAGGCAACACTCGCCTATAAAAAAATAATTATAGACATAATTATAAAATTGCTGCCATAACAATTATTAATGAAGATAAAAACATTTAAGAATAGCAAAGGACATCAGTGAAAAAAAAAAAAACAACAAAGTACAGGTTTTGAGGACTCAAAGAGTAAAACTGACAGCCTTTCTTCACGTAGGATTGTGTTGAAGAGGCTTGTCTGCAGCAAGAAAACACAGGTTCCATTTCTCACTCGGTCACCTAGGGGGCTGCGAGTTAGCATGGTTCTTACAATCTGTACTTAGGGACTCCTCCTCTGAAAAATAATAACATCTCAGAGTTGAGTCGATGTTGTTACATACAAAACAATACCACTTACGCAACTAGTTGTTAATGGAAACTATGAATGAGTATTGCTGAATGAAGAACTGTTGTTTAGTCGTTAAGTCCTGTAGGCCGCGAGACTCCTCTTCCATGGGACTTCCCAGGCAAGAATATTGGGGTGGGTTGCCATCTCCTATTCCAGCGGATCTTCCTGACTCAGGGATCGAAGCCGGGTCTCCTGCTTGGCAGGCGAATTCTTTACTACTGAGCCACCTGGAAAGCCCGAGTGAAGAAAAGCAGATTTCAATTGCCATGTCACCAAGTAACACAAAGCTCACATACTCCTGCAATGCCATCTTACTCTGAACACAAACCCTGGGGTCTGGGAGGTGGTGGAGTGGCCTCCAGGGATCTTGCAGTAGGGGTCATCTCCTTATCACAGACTGTAGTCGGAATCTTAGGGAATTTCTTGTTTCTTTATCAGAACGTCACCATTCACCTCAGGGGACACAGGTTAAAACCCCTTGATTTCATTCTCAGGCACCTGATCTTCGCCAACATCTTAGTCCTTCTTTCTAAAGGACTTCCCCAGATGGTGGCAGCCTTTGGGTTGAGACATTTCCTCAGTGACCCTGGATGCAAACTCATTTTCTACGTTCACAGGGTGGCTGCGGGGGTATCTTTCAGCACCACATGTCTCTTAAGCGTCTTACAGGCCATCATGATCAGCCCCAGGAACTCCACATGGACAAGTCTTAAAGGAAAAGCTCCCAAGTACATCAGCTTCATTCTTTACCTATGCTGGGTTTTGCACTTGCTTGTAAATACATTTGTGTTCACGTATGTGTCTGGGAAATGGAGCAGCATGAACACTACAAAGCAAAAAGATGTGGGATACTGCTCTATTACTCATCTTGATACAATAACATCCACACTATTGGCAGCTTTCTTAAGCCCTCCTAGCACTCTGTCTTTTGGATTCATGACCCTGGCCAGCGGATACATGGTTTTCACCCTGTACAGACATCACCAGCAAGTCCGCCACATTCCTAGGACCAACCGTTCAGCCGGATCCCCACCTGAGACCAGAGCTGCCCAAAGAATCCTTGCCCTGGTGAGCACCTTTCTATCTTTCTACATGCTCTGCACCATTTTTGTGACTTATATGTTGGTTTTCAATCATCCCAGTTGGTGGCTGATTAACATCTCCTCACTAACACGTTCGTGTTTCCCCACTGTCAGTCCCTTTCTTCTCATGAGTCCAGACACCTATGTATCCAGGCTCTGCTCTGCCTGCTGCAGAAGGAATAACCCAGTCCCTAACTGGGTCAGAAAGCTCTAAATTTTCCACTTGTATCCACAGTGTAAAATCCTTTATTCATTCAGTTTTCGCTGTGTCCAGCCCCACAATGAGCTCTCACATCACAGAGTGGTGAGCAGCAGACTGTCTTCAGAAGTTAAAATCTATTGGTTGGTACAACCACTATGGAGAATGGTATGGAGGTTCCTTAAAAAAACTAAAACTAGAACTGCCGTATGATCTAGCAAGTCCACTCCTGGGCATGTATCTGGAGAAAACTGTAATCTGAAAAGATACCTGCGTCCCCATGTTCACAGCGGCACTATTTATAACAGCCAGGACACAAGGCAACCTAAATGTCCAACAGAGGAATGGATAAAGAAGATGCGGTACAATGGAATACTACTCAGTCCTGAAAAAGAACAAAATAATGCCATTACAGCAATATGGAGGGACCTAGAGATTATCATACAAAGTGAAGTTAACTCAGAGAAAGACAAATATCATGTATCAATTATATGCGGATTCTTTAAAAAATGAAACAAATGAACTTATTTACAGAACAGAAACAGACTCACAGACGTCAAAAAAAAACTTATGGTTACCAAAGGGGAAATGTGGCAGAGAGGATAAATTAAGTTTGGGATTAACATATACACACTACTATATATGAAATAGATAAACAAGGACATACTGTATAGCACAGGGAACTCAGTGTTCTGTAATAAGCTCTATGGGAAAAGAATCTGAAAAAGAATGGACATATGTATAACTGAGTGACTTTGCTGTACACCTGAAACTAACACATTGTAAACCAACTATACTCCAATATAAAAAATTAAGCAAAAAAAAAAAAAAAGAGTCTAAGTAACACACACAAAAAATAAAATATATTGAAGACATTGAACTAGTTATTTACTAAGTAAGATGTCATTAATTTCGTTTTCATGAGCTGTTTCAATGTAAGACTTCAGAGACAAGGAATCTGTTGTAAAAAGTGTGGCCTGTGATTATTTGAAGATAATATAAAGTTTCTCTGAGTATGTGTATTTCAATCTAACAAAAATTTCCCTACAATTCAGGAGGCAGTGAAATGTGAGAAGAGTTTATGGAAAGAAAGAGCCTTCGGTTTTGATTTACATACCTAGGATGGATCTGGATGGGGGAATAACGTGTCAGACACTGCATTGAAGGGCAGGTTTTTCCCAGGGTCAGGAAGATCCCCTAGAGAAAGAATAGTAACCCACTCCAGTATTTTTGCCTGGGAAATCCAATGGACAGAGGAGCCTGGAGGGCCACAATTCACTGGGTTGCAAAGAGTTGGACATGACTGAGCACACATACATGGTATTTTACTGTTGACCACACTGGGTTTCCTCTGTGTGCCAATGGACACTTGGTTGTGTCCACCTCTTGGCTACAGTAAATAATGTTGCTGTGAACATGCTTGTACAAATTTCTTTCTGAGCAGTAGCAGAATTTTTGGATCATATGTTAATTCTGTGTTTAATTTTTTGAGGAACTGCCATGAGATTTCCATATTAGTTGTACCATTTCACATTCCAACCAGCAGTGATTAAGGTTTAGTTTTACTACATCCTTGCTAACACTTGTTATTAATATTTTATGGTTTTTGTTTTTTAGATAATAGTCATCTGAATGGATATGAGGTGGTATCTCATTGTAGAATATTTTTAAGATGGAAATTAACAAGCAAAAATACCAACTGGGAAGACTTCCCTGGTGGTCCATTGAGTAAGACTCTGTGCTCCCAATGCAGGGGCCGAGGCTCAACCCCTGCTCAGGGAACTAGATCCCACATGCCACAACTAAAAATTCCACAACTAAGATTGAAGACACTATGTGCCACAATTAAGATGTGGTGCGGCCAAATAAATATTATAAAGAATAAAAATATCAATTGGATATTGGGATATTTAGAGGCTGAAATATTTTGTTAAATGCTATCTCAGTTAAGTTTGAGGGAAGACAGGAGTCAGTTTGAACTCCCATGTCCTCTATCGGGCTTCCCTGGTAGCTCAGTGGTAAAGAATGCACCCACCAATGCAGGAGTTGAGGTTCAATCCCTGGGTTGGGAAAATCCCCCAGAGAAGGAAATGGCAACCCACTTCAGTATTCTTGTCTGGGAAATCTCACGGACAGAGGAGCCTAGTGGGCTACAATCCATGGGGTTGCAAAAGAGCCAGACACTGCTTAGTTACTAAACAACAGTGATCACTGAGCTCCTACTTTGTGCCAGGCAGTGTTCCAAATGCTTAATAGCTACCATTTCACGTGAACCTCGAAACAACCCGGCATTGTTCCTCCTGTCCTCCACTGAGGAAATATATCTATGGTGGAATCTTTACCACTTCTAGAAAAGCAGAGGATCAGGGTCGGGGCTCAGATAGTGAAGAGATCTGTCTGCAAAGCGTGAGACCAGGGTTCGATCCCTGGGTTGGGAAGATCCCCTGAAGAAGGGAATCCCAACCCTCTCCAATATTCTTGCTTGTAGAAACCCATGGACAGAGGAAGCTGGCGAGCTACAGTCCACACGGCCACAAACAGTCAGACATGAGCAACTAACATACACAGACGGGGTGGGGTGTATGGCCTTTTCATTTATATGGATTTTTCTTTAGGCAAAGATCCAAGGGAACAAAGCAGAAGAATAAAAAAGTGGGAGAAATGGACAATTTCTCAATCATACACAAAGATTAGAATATACCCTTATTTGTGATTGCTAGATTTGAGGATCCAAAAAATTTAAAGGAGCTTCAACAATGAACAATATATTCAAGCTTGTGTAACATATGTATGTATATATAATATGTATGTGTGTATATATGAATTTATATATTTATGAATTCCCTGGAGGTTCAGTGGTTGAGACTCCTTACTTCCTCTGCAGAGAGCACAGGTTCAATCCATGGTTGGGGAACTAAGATCCCAGATGCCACACAGTGAGGCCAAAAGCAATTAAAAAAAAAAAAAAAGGTACCTGGCTTATTTTGAAGTGGCAAAGCATGTAAGCAGTCCCCAGAACTTGGAAACAGCAAGGAAACAAATTTCTCCCAGTTCTGTTAAGATACTCATTTTAGACTTCTGACCTGAACTGGAAGACAATTTGTTTCAATCCACTTAGTTTGTGGTAATGTCTTACAGCCTGATGAAATACAATGTGTATTTTAAGACAAGAAAATTTTAAACATTAAATATTGTTTGGGCCTCCTCCCTCCCTCTCTAATGTGCAGTGTGCACCTGTGTTATACATGAACCAGTTCCTCAGGGATGGCCGTGCCTGCCCAACCAACAGAAAAGAACTAGCAATTTAACTTCTTAAAAGAATGGTGTCTTTTCTAAATTCTATACGAGGTCCTGGTGACCTGCTGTTCACTTCGAATGTACTTACCTGGACCATGTATCCTTGGTGAACTTCATGTAAAATATCAGTAGGTCTGGGCTTCTCTGGTGGTCCAGAGGTTAAGAATCCACCTGCCAATGCAAAGGACATGGGTTCAATTCCTGGTCCGGGAAGGTCCCATACACCGCAGGGTAAGCCACAACTACTGGAGCCCGCGTGCCCTACAGCCTGTGCTCTACAACAAGAGAAGCCACCACAATGAGAAGCCTGAAACTAGAGAAAAGCCTTTGTGCAGCAATGAAAATCCAGAGCAGTCAAAAATAAAATGTTAAAACAATTTTTTAAAATGTCATTTTGACGTACAATCCTTTGTCTCAAAAATGTTTGTGACTGTACCTTGAACTCTTTAACAGTTGGAACAGTTGTCAGAGCTTTTTGAGAATCTACTTCCTGGATTATAATCCGCAGTTTGACTCGAATAAATTCCCTTTTCTTCTTGATAACTGAATTTTTGTCAGCAAGCTGCACTAGGAAACTACTGAAATGATTACAGATACACAAGTCCAAAGAATCTACAAAAATCTCTAGAATAAGATCAGCAAATTCTGAGGATACAAGATCAACATTAAAAAATCTACTGTATTTCTATATAGTAGCAATTAACACATGGAGACAAATTAAAAATAACATGTCCAATTATTCAAAAAGTATAGAAATGTGCTAAACAAAGTGTTGACAGGATTTTGATGCTGATATTTATAAAATACTGGTGAAAGAAACCAAAGAACAGACAAATAAAGACATACAACAGCCATTTATTGGAAGGCGTAACACAGAAACGCTGTCAAATGATTGCAAACTGATAAGACATTTTCTATCAAGATATTTTGTACGAACAAACAGGATTTTTCTAAAACTTACATGGAAAGAACTAGAATAGCAAAAACATCTGAAGAAGAATAAATTGTTTGGAGTTACTCTCATTCAAGACTTCTAACATGGTAAAAAGTAATCAAGACTGTGATGTCTGTGGAGTAAGACATACGGGTCAAAGAAACAAAACAGAAAACCCAGAAGCAGCCCCCACACAAGTACTTCCAACTGAGTCTGACAAGGTACCAAGGAAACTGGATGGATAAAGAATTTGAAAAATGATACCCTAGCAACTGATTTCCCATACCAGGGAAAAAAATATGAAAGAACCTCCACCAAAACTTCACATTTGTACAAATATTGGTTTAAAATTGGTCATAGCTTTAAACATGAAATGTAAAACTGTCATACTTTACACTGTAAGAGATTCAGAAAGAAAACCATAGGATAATATCCTCAGGACCTATCTAAATTTGAACATATTTTTTCTGCAGTCTGAAATACTTCAGATTAAATTTGAGACTTAGTCATTCCTCATGTGAATGCTCTGAGGCAGATTGTTATGAAAAGTCATGAAGAAATTTAAAATATTCATTATGTTTATAAGGTTTCTGTCCATTAATGAATTCTTTGGTGAATTCTGATGGGATACTGTTGCTGAAAGGCCTTTCCACACTCAGTAAGTCTGTCTGGTTTCTCCCTAGTTTAAATACTCTCAGGACATCAAAGGCATAAATGCTTAATAAGAAACCTTCCCATATTCATTCCATTTGTAAGGCTGCTCTCCAGTAGGAATGTCATGATGTTCTTTAATTTTGATTTTTATACACACATTACATTTTTGTGGCTTCATCAAAGGTGTATGATTCTGGATGTCTAGTGAGCTATGAATCTGTATAAGTCCTCTGTCCTATATGTTATATTGATATAATTTCTCTTTAGTATGGACTCTCTGGTGTCAATTTATGCTAGAACTTACAATAAGCACTTTGTGACGCTCATCACATTGGTCAGGCTACTCCCTAGCATGAATTCTCCGATGACTCACGAGGCTTGAGTTTTGAGTGAAGACCTTGCCACACTCGTCACATTTGTAAGGTTTCTCTCCAGTGTGGATTTTCTTATGTCTATTGAAGTTTGAACAGTGAATAAAGGATTTGCCACACTGATCACATTTGTAGGGTTTCTCTCCGGTATGAATTCTGCGATGACTGGGAAGGCTTGAACTCTGACTGAAGACCTTGCCACATTCATTACATTTGTAAGGTTTCTCTCTAGTGTGGGTTACCTGATGATAAGTCAGACTCGAATACACACCAAATGCCTTGCCACACTCATTACACTGGTAGGGTTTCTCCCCAGTGTGAATTCTCCGGTGACTTACGAGGCTGGAGTTCTGAGTGAAAACCTTGCCACACTCATCACACTTGTAAGGCTTCTCTCCAGTGTGCATGACCTGATGTCTGGTGAGATGCGAGCTCTGGTTAAAGGCTTTGCCACACTGATCACATTTGTAGGGTTTCTCTCCGGTATGGATTCTGCGATGATTGGTAAGGCTTGAACTCTGACTGAAGACTTTGTCGCATTCGTTACATTTGTAAGGTTTCTCTCTAGTGTGGACGACCTGGTGATAAATAAGACTTGAAAGCACACTGAAGGCTTTGTCACACTCGTTGCACTGGTAAGGTCTCTCTCCGGTGTGGATTCTGCGGTGGCGTACAAGGTGTGAACTGTAACTGAAGCCCTTACCACACTCTTCACACTTGTGATGCTTCCCTCTCGTGTGGATTCTTTGATGTCGAGTGAGATGCGAGTTCTGATGAAAGGCTTTGCCACACAGGTTACACATGTGAGGCCTCACCCCTCCATGGGTCATCTGATGGCTGGGGTTCTGCGAGCCGTCATGAACTGCTTTGTCATCCTGGTCGCGTCTATAAGGGTCTTCTCGAACGTGTGCTTTTTGGTCTTGTATGAGTAGTGGAGAATGCCAGAAACTGATCCCATATCCATTAGAAACGTTGATTTGGACAGGAGGAACAATTTTTGGAAGTACTGAAAAGGAGGCTCCTGTGTTGTCAGCCTTCTCAACCTGATGATACACATAAAACTGCCCTTCGGCTGGGAAGACAGGCAGTCCAGTCAGATATGATGGAAAGCTTAGTGCCAGCCTGCTTTCAATTGGCTCATTTCCTTCGTCTCTTCGACAAGTGAGATTTTTTGGATGGGTGGCAGGCACGCCCTTCTGATTACTTTTGTCACTTTCCTGCGGGTACACGTTTTTCTGGATTTTCCGGCAGCCATGGTCCTTGGTGTCATGGCTTTTGTGTCTTTCTGACAACATTGTTTGCAGGATCCCTCCTGTGTGACCACTTTGTTTTGGTGCTGATCCCTTCAACACACGTTTAGGAGAGGTATCTGCAAGACAAACAGAGTTGCATGTCTCCTGTTAATTATAGCTGGGAAAGAAATATTTCACATGGAAGAACATGGTATTATACTGAAAGGACTACATGCTTTGGACAGATAAGAAATGGTGCAACCATGATCTTTCCTTTTTGGGAACACACCAGGAATACTGACAGGAGGTGCACACAAATATTGTTTGATTCTACTTATATGAGTCAAATAGTCAAAGTTATAGAGTCAGAAACTCTTTCCAGTTACAGAGTCCCTGGTAAGATGCCAGGGACGGGGTGTGTTGGGGGCAGGGGGTGTGTTGGGGGCAGGATGTGTGGCGAGGGGGAATGCGGATTTAATGTCTAATGTGGACAGAGTTTCACTTTAGGAAAGTGAAAAATGTGGGAGATGGATGATGGTGAGAGTTACACAATGACGTGAATGTACTTCGTGCCACTGAACTGCATAGTTGTGTGCATGCATGCTAAGTCACTTCAGTCGTGTCTGACTCTTTGTGACCCTGTGGACTATAACCCACCAGGCTCCTTTGTCTATGGGATTTTCCAGGCAAGAATACTGTGTGTGTTGCCATGCCCTCCTCCAGGGGATCTTCCCAACCCAGGGATCAAAGCTGTCTTACTTCTTCTGCATTGGCAGCCTGGTTCTTGACCACTAGTGCCACCTGGGAAGCTTGAACTGCACAGTTAAACATGGTTAAGATAGTATGGTTTATGTTCTGTGACTTCTACCACAATTTAAAGAAGTGAAAGAAAAAAAAAGGGTGATTACATGTAATTCAAATTAATTTTAGGGAAGCCTACTTTAAATAATCAATGGCTGAAAACCTCAGCGTGCAAACCTACGTTAGTCCTGACAGGGGTATTTGGCATCATGACCTAAACCCACATATTACTTCATAGAAAACATGGCTGCTTCATATTTGAAGAAAGAACAATATTACACAGTAACAATCTTACTGCTCTCCGGGCAAGAATACTGGAGTGGGTAACCATTCCCTTCTCCAGGGGATCTTCCCCACTCAAGGATTGAACTCAGGTCTCCTGCATTGCAAGAAGATTCTTTACTATCTGAGCCACCAGGGAAGCCCATATTATATATGTTTACTATATATTTAATGTACAGTAATAATGCTAAAGCATAGTACTCTAATGGTAAATAAGCCACAACAAATTTAATTAGTGAGTAATATAAGTAAATGGCACTTTAGAATTGGAAAACCATATCTGCCCTGTGGAAATGAGGAAGAATTTAATAAAATGTTATAAAAATAAAGTAATTCTCTGAATGCCACTTATAAAACCATATTCACTTAGAATGGCCATTCTGCCACATGAACAAGTGGTGTGAGTCGGTTACACCGTGAAATACATCCTGAAAAATCATTATCTATAGGTTATAGTAAAGATTAGTAAACAGTGATAAACCGTAACGGAAAAGAACATGCATGAAAAAGAATGTATATAGCTGTATAACTGAATCACTCTGCTGAACAGCAGAAATTAACACAACATTGTAAATCAAGTACACGTAAATTAATAGAGAGAATTTAAAAAAGAGAAGAAGACTGGAGGGTAGGGAGCAAAGGGCATGTGGGCAGCGTTTGTACGTGCCAATCTGTGGGAAGATAAACGTACTTGGGCACATAAAACATTGACCCGGGAAGAAAAGAGAAACTGACTTAGCAAGTAGTATGATACTGTCCTTTCTTAACTGTATGACATGGGGCCAAAGGGAAGAGATTTAAAAGATAGGGAGTGTGACGAAGAGGGAAGAAACCAGGCCAAGAAACACAGATTAGAATAACTGCTGCCAGGGACCGGGGGTGACAGAAATGAGGAGGGGTTGATAAAAGAGCTCACAATTTCCATCATAAGATGAACAAGCTCTGAGGATTTCACATATAACACGATGACGACAGTGAATAATATTAATACTATAAAACTGAAATGTGCTGAGCAGAACTTAAGTGTTCTCACCAAAACAAAAAATAAAAGTAACATGTGAGGTAATTTATGTGTTAAGTAACTTCATGGAAACCCATTCACAATGTACATGTATATCAAGCCACTGTTTGTACAATTTAAATATATTATAACTTTATTTGACTATACCTCAATAAAGCTAAAAAACCATTACATGGGACTTCCCTGGTGGTCTAGTGGTTGATTTTCAACTCCCAATGCCGGGGGCCTGGGTTCGATTCCTGATTGGAGAACCAAGTTCCTACATGCCACAAAACACAGCTTTCCCCCGCCAAAATCCAAAAATTCATCCACTGGTTGCCTGATTTTGAATGCATAGGGCATAGTATATAATATACAGACACCTAGCTGTCTTCCAAGAATTTCTGAATCAAAAGCTCAGGGGTAGAAAAGAGGGAACTGGATATTTTTTATTTGTTATAAGGCTTGATCCTCACCCACAGACAGCAGGTTTCTGAGGGTCTCCACCATCACTTCTCTGTACAAGGCCCTCTGAGGAAGGTCCAGGCATTCCCACTCCTCAGGAGTGAATTCAATGGCCACATCTTTGAATGTCAACTGTCCCTGAAACGAAAACACATTTCACCAACGGGCCCACCAGGAGAGTTTTATTTTCATACAAAATAAGAAAAGGAGAGAGATGTAAGGATTGATTTTGACTAAAGTGAGTGTGGTTACAGATTCACTGAAGGTACTTTTGAGCAAGTTATGTGTCTCTGATTTTGGTTTATTATACTTTTCCACGAGATGTTATAACAGCCTCTAAATCAGTATATATTTCCCATTTTTGTGGACAATACAAGAAACACACACACACAATCAACACAGGATTATCTGTATAGAAATGTGAGACAGTATGTTCCACACACCAAGTAATATTCAATGTTAAGAGGAAGTAGAGCAGCAATGAAATCTTTAGAGATGACAGTGTCTATAATGACTTTAAAGAAACTGTGATGACAGCAACAGGGATCTCAAAGTGTTTGAACACTTCTCAGGTGCTATACATTCCTCTAAATGCTTTGCGTGTACTAACTCATATAACAACATAATAGCAAATTTAAAAAGATCTGAAAAGAATCTAAAAAAAATGGATATTTGTGTTATGTATAACTGACTCAATTTTCTGCACACCCAAAACTAACACAATATTGTATATCAACTATCCTCCAATAAAATTAAAATATCAAAATAAATAGATAAGCAAGTAAGTAAATAAATAAATGAAAAAACAAAACAGAAACAGACTCACAGACATAGAAAACAAGCTTAAGTTACCAAAGGGAAAATGTGGCATGGGTAGGGGGTGGAACTGGGTGTGTATACACACTGCTGCTGCTGCTGCTGCTGCTGCTGCTAAGTCGCTGCAATCGTGTCCGACTCTGTGTGACCCCATAGACGGCAGCCCACCAGGCTCCCCCGTCCCTGGGATTCTCCAGGCAAGAATAATGCAGTGGGTTGCCATTTCCTTCTCCAGTGTATGAAAGTGAGAAGTGAAAGTGAAGTTGCTCAGTCGTGTTTGATTCCTAGCGACCCCATGGACTGCAGCCTACCAGGCTCCTCCGTCCATGGGATTTTCCAGGCAAGAGTACTGGAGTGGGGTGCCATTGCCTTCTCTGACACACACTACTATGTATACAATAGATAAACAACAAGGACCTACTGCATAGCACAAGCAACTCTGCTGAATACTCTGAAATAAGCTAAATGGGAAAAGAATAGACACATGTGTATGTGTAACTGAATCACTTTGCTGTATACCTGAAGCTAACACAACACTGCTATTCAACTATACTCCAATATAAAATAATTAAAAACAATTTTTTAAAAAAGATTTAGTCCCATACATCTGAAGGCAGTGACAACTGTATCACAGACATTCTAAGAAATCTGCCTTGGGCCAAACAGCTAAAGACGGTAGAGCAAGCATATAAACCCAGGTGTTTAGGTTCTAGAATTAAATGTAAAAAACTTAAGTCATATAAAATCACCAAAGGTACATTGACAGAGGGTTTCTTGAGCAAACTTGAAACAAGTTTAAGGTTAAAAACCTAGAATCGCATAAAATGTCATCATGCATACATGCAGAAATATATTAATTACTCTTATTTAACTCATGAATGTCACTGTGTGGAAAAATCTTAAGACAATGAAAAATATATAAGATATAATTTCATAGCTCAATACCATATAACTTGTATAGACATAATGATATGTATTTTATAAAAACCACAGTCTTGCACACCTGTGAATTCATGCACACATGTATATGCACTTAAATTTACTGAAATAAAAGGAATTGTCTCTCTATGACCACAATGGAGCCTTTTCAAGTTTCTTCATCACTGAGTCATGAGGATCTAAGTGGAGACAACAGGCCCTGAGGGAAGGCCCCGCGTGAGTGTGCGTGTACAGGAGTCAGACAGGATACTCCAGAGTCAGACAAGATTCGCGAGTCCAGAGTAGGGCGTTTCAGGAAGGACACTGAGAATGACTTTACCTGAGAAAGAGCCATTACCTGTTCCTTCCTCTTCCTCCTCGTCTGGGTTTTTTCCTCAGGCATCGTGAGACTTTGGAAGTCAGCCTTGAAAATGTAAAATATGTTATTTAATACTTAGAGCCAACATACCCTCTTCCTGAGCCCCAACCACATACACAGGGAAGACCTCACCATGTGGAACAGTCAGTCCTCTGTGCCCACTGTCTCAGGAGGGACGCAGGACGGTCAACTCCCGCACAGAGGCCAACACGGGACTTTCCCACACTTTCCCTCGGATCACAGTGCCCTCCTGGTGAGGCCTCATGTACACAGCAGCAGGGGGCACCTCCGCTGACCCCACGATGCCCTTCAGGTCACACAGTCCCACTCAGAGCAGAGCGCCCTCCCATCCTCCAGGGCCTGATCTCAGTCTCAGAAGTGGAGGCTAAGAGCCCTGGTGCTCAATGCAGGATCCAGATCGGAATCATCTGCGGCTCTGTGCACATTCCTGGCTTCCCAGGTGGCACGAGTGGTAAAGAACCTGTCTGCCAATGCAGGAGACTTCAGAGATGCGGCTTTGACCTTGGATCAGGAAGCTCTCCTGGAGAAGGAAATGGCAACCCACTCCAGTATTCTTGCCTGGAAAATCCCATGGACAGAGAAGCCTGGTAGGTTACACTCCTTGGGGTCTCAAAGAGTCAGACACGACTGAGGTGACTTGGCATGCACACACGCAAACATTCCTGTGGCTAGGCCCCACACAACTGTTTAAGGAGAGTCTCTGATGGGAAAAGGGGCACAAACCTGTCTATGCAAAATGCTTCATGGACCTAACATGAAGGTGAGTTGCACACCACTCAGAGGCACACCCAGCACAGCCCCACGTTCTGTCTCTCTCTGACCCATGGTGAACTACTGTCACCAGGAACCAGCCACAGAAGCAGAAGGAGCAGAAGAAAACACACCCAGCAGGCCTTATAGAACAGAGGTGGGGGTGAGGGCAGGGCTGGCATGGGCACGGGGAGCTCAGAGATGGCTGCACTCAGAAGGTGACGTCAGAACAAAGATCTGGGGGAGGAAGCCATCTACATCTGCTGGGCCAGAGAGTTCTAGGCAGAGGGACATTCCCTTAGGGACCCTGAGCCGGTAGCAAACTTGGGGCTGGAAGGGGAAAGAGAGCTGTGCCTCTGGAGCAGGGGAAGGGGAGGGGGAGACAGGAGTGGCGGCCAGAGAGGCACGGGGTGGTGAAGCCAAAGAGGAAGGACCAAACATTCCTCTCCCATCACTTAAGAAAATTTTGAAAACTATGTGTTCCTTCTTTCACTTTAAGTAAGCATCTAATCTTTGCTTTACCTTATACAGTAGAACATTTACAAATTATGGAGTATGTATTTCAAAGCATGCTGAGATATTCACCTAAGCCCTGGAAAGTACAGGGTTGCCCTTAAGCAACCTTAAGGAGGGCGGCAGGGGGAACAGGACTGGAGGCGGTCAGGACCAGTTCTGGACAAGTTAAGGTGGAGACGCCTGTGGGTCATCCCAGCAGAGATACTTAGCAGACAGCCCGACGCAGGACTGACAGTTTAGGGCAGAAGTCTGGATGGAAAGGATAAACTGGGAGACAAGTAGATGGGGTTGAAAGCCATTTGATGAGATGATGAGGAAAGGCAGCGGGTGTAGACAGAGAAGAGGTCCATGGACTAAGCCTTGGGATGCTCCCATATTCAGAGACCAGGGAGTTCAGGAATTCATCAGACGAAATTAAGAAGTGAACAGGGAGTGGAGAAGAAAATAAAACAAATAGGCAGATAGGCTTGTAGAGGTTAGTCAGACATCCTCAAAACCAAGGTCTCAAGGAAGAGGGAGTGATGACCGGTGGCACCTGCGGCTGACGGGAAAAGCAAATGTGCCCAGGAAGTTAAATGCTGGCCTTAGAAACGAGGTGCTGCTGGGAAGGTAAACTGGCGAAGCCACTGTGGAAAACAGTAGGGAGGTTCCTCAAAACACCAAAAATAGAGCTACCATATGACCCAGCAACCCCACCCTTGAGCATATATTCAGATAAATCTACAAGACATGGAAGCAGCCTAAATGTCCATTGACAGAGAAATGAGTAAAGAAGATGGAATACTTAGGAATATTACTCAGGCATAAAAAAGAATGAAGCAATACCACTTGCAATAACATGGATGGACCTAGAGATGATCATACTAAGTGAAATAAGCCACAGAGAGAAAGCACAGGCAACTATATTCAACATCCTATGTTAAATCATGATGGAAAAGAATATGAAAAGAATGTATATATGTGAAAGTGAAAGTGTTAGCTGCTCAGTTGCATCCAACTCTTTGCAACCCCATGGACTGTAGCCCGCCAGGCTCCTCTGTCCATGGAATTCTCGAGGCAAGAATACGGAGTGGATAGCCATTCCCTTCTCCAGGGGATCTTCCTAACCCAGGGATCAAACTTCCGGGAAGCCTCTGCCTCAGATGGTTAAGAATCTGCCTGCGATGCAGAAGATGCCACAGGTTCGATCCCTGGGTGGGGAAGATACCCTGGAGGATGGCATGCAAGCCACTCCAGTATCCTGAGTGGGTTGGATCACTTTGCTGTACAGCAGAAATCAACAAAACATTGTAACTATACTTCAATAAAAATAATTTTTTAAGCAGAGAGGTCTGTGACTCAAAAAGAAAGTGTCAGTGTGGGTAGGGAGCATGTGACCAGTAGACAGTAATCCCCACTCCCCTGGCAGCGAGGAAGTTAGGCTGTGTCTTTTCAACGAGAGTCCCACCTAGTGATGATCACACTAAGGGAAGTAAGCCAGACACAGAAAGACAAACATTGCATGATACGACTTATATGCGGTATCTTAAAGAAAGAAAGACACAGATGAGCTTATTTACAAAACAGAAATAGACCCACACAGAAAACAAACTTACGGCTACCAAAGGGGAAAGGAGGGGGTAGAAATAAATTAGGAGTTTGGGATTAAAATATTCATTACTATAAATAAAATATAACCAACAAGGACCCACCGTATAACACAGGAAAACTCCACTCAATGTTTTGTAATAACTTTTAAGGGAAAAGAATCTAAAAAAGAATATATATATATATCTGAGTCACTGTGCTGTACACTTGAAATTGGGGCGTCCCTGGTGGCTCAGAGGTCAAGAACCTGCCTGCCAATGAAGGAGACCTGCAGAAGACATGTGTTTGGCCCCTGGGTGGGGAAGATCGCTTGCAGGAGGAAACGACAACCCATTCCAGTATTCTTGCCTGAAAAATCCCAAGGACAGAAGAGCCTGGCAGGCAGTTCATGAGCTTGCAAAGAGTCGGACACAACTGAGAGACCAGATGACAACAACAACACTTGAAGTTAACACAACAACGTAAATCAATTATAGTTAAAAAAAAAAAAAAAGTCCCCAGGAGGAGCCTTTCTGCTGCAGGTGTTTTGCTGTGGCGTCACTGCCCTCTGATTCTTCAGAGATCTTTCCCTCCGTCATGGCTCTCTTCTGGTGTTTAGCCTCCAGGCCCACTCCCAGCAAGTTCTCCCTAGTGAAAACCAACTGCTGGTTGAGCTGTTTGAAGGGCCCCACTGATCCACTTCTAGAATCAGATGCTCTTACAAGCTCTCATGGGGTCCCCACACACTCCCCAGATACTCCGTGATGAACCTCCCGCCTGTGACAAAATGCCACAAACCCCAGCAATTCAAACCCCAGCAATTCATGAATTCACAATGAGCCCAGCACAGGCCTTGGTTCCAACATCGTAGGATGTCTTTTCACTCGGTCTAATTCCACTTCATTCCTCAAGTGTGACCATGAATTTCCCAATTAAACCCACACTTGCAAATCTCAGTCTCTGCATCTGTGTCCCAAGGAACTTGAGCTAAGATAATAGCACCCCAAGACGCAGCCCCATAACCACCCGTTAACCCATCTGCAGGTGTTCTAGGCAGACCTTAGACTGCCTTTCCAATGGTTCTACACTTGCTCCAGAACCCTTGATGTAATTCCTTGGCAGTTCAGTGTGAGGACTCAGCGCTTTCACTGCAGGGTGTATGGGTTCAATCCCTGGTGGGGAACTAAGATCCTGCAAAATGGACAGTGCGGCCACAATCAAACAGCACCATGTAGGGACAGTCATTGTGTGCTCCCCTTCTGATCTCCCTGACCTTCTACCCCACACTAGGAAAAGGGAAAAGGGTGACCAATAACCAGCTGAGTCAAATCATTGCTTCCTGGCTTAACAGGGACTGCAAATGTAAGTTATCCTATGATACAAATAATTACAAAAATGTACAAGCCCTTTAGAAAGGAGTTTTGCAAATGTCATCTTCACGTGCCTAATTTAACCAGATCTTGAATGCATTCTATGGGAAGTGAAGTGAGTCACTCAGTCATGTCCGACTCTTTGTGACCCCAAGGACTATAGTCCATGGAATTCTCCAGGCCAGAATACTGGAGTGGGTAGCCTTTCCCTTCTCCAGGGGAGCTTCCCAAGCCAGAGATTGAACCCAAGTTTCCCACATTGCAGGTGGATTCTTTACAGCTGAGCCACGAGAAAGTTACACCCAAATATCTCACCCCCTCTTCATCCATCTCCAGTCAACTCAGCACTCATCTGGCTCCTCTTTCCACGGCTCTCAGTTCCCCTCTCATCATTTCTACTGGCTTTTCCATGTTTTCCTCCCAGGTTTCTGCTGATTTTGGTCTCCTCCCCTGTCTGCTTGTTCCTCCTCTCAGCCTTGTTCTGCTCCACTCTGGGGACTTGTTTCCAGTCCTGTTGTTCTTTCTCCCTAATCTCCCTGATTGCCTCACATCTTCATGGATTTCTGCCTGTTTCTTCCCCCACCTTTGTTCTCTGCTGTGTTCACCCTTTTCCTGTTATACCTGCCTCATCCCCACCCTCTACCCTGCCAGGCTCACCCTGCTTTCTCCCTGCTTTTTTCTCCTGCCCCTCTCGTCTCCCACTGTCCCTTCTTTCTGTACCAGCTCAAAGTTGCTCTGTCTGCCCACTCTCTTACCCTTTTCCCCCACTCTAGGTAAAGTGCTCTTCTTGCGGATCAGGGGCCTCTTCTCCCTGTTTTGCTTCCCTTCATCTCCCTGGAGAATCCCCCCACCGCAACCTTATTCTAAATAATCTGGATCTTCCTTTCTCCCCCTGCTACTTTCTTAGTTTATTCTTTCACTCGGTGAAACAGAACAAAGAAAGTTTCTAAAATGTGGAGTCTGGAGGTTTTCAGGGAAAGGCCTCAGGCAGTACCACTGGGATTCAATTATAGGGACTTCCCCTGGTGGTCCAGTGGTTAAGAATCCCCCTTGCAAGGCAAAAGATGACAAGGGTTGGATACCTGGTGTGGGAACTAACACTCCACACACCCCAGAGCAAGGAAGCTCACAAGTCACAGCAAAGGTTCCCAGTGCTTCAACTAACACCCAATGCAGCCAAATAAACAAATATTTCAAAACAGAAAAAGATATTGAGCACTTGGGGCGGGGGCAGTAAAAAAATAGAATTACAAATGCCAAGAAGACAATTACAAACCCCAAAAGGAATTATCCTCCCCGCCCAGGAGCCCAGCCAATGGGAAACACCTTGGCTATGTTTCCAAATTCTCCACTTCCCTCCGAAGTACTTTTGTTCAAAACAACTACTCTCAACTTTCCCTTTTCTCTATAAAGCAATTCCTCATCATGGCTTGTCAGTCTTGTCTATGGTTTCCTGCTACTGTTTGCCTGTCCTGTATTGCAATTCCTTAATAAACCCATTCTGCTGGTAAAATAACTGGCTGTTTTATTTTTTAGGACAATAACCGTTTCTTAGGACCTCCCTGGTGGCTCAGATGGTAAAGAATCTGCCTACAATGTGGGAGATCTGGCTTCAATCCCTGGGTCAGGAAAATTCTCTGGAGAAGGAAATGGCAACCCACTCCAGTACTCTTGCCTAGAAAATCCCATGGCCAGAAGAGCCTGGTAGGCTACAGTCCATGGGGTCGCAAAGAGTCGGACACGACTAAGTGACTAAACTTCATCTATCCTTCACTGTGGCATCTGTGAATGGTTCCCCTTCAGTTTCCTTTCCTCATTTTCCTAATTCTCTCAGTGGGTCAGTCCCTCAGTGGGTCAGTCCCAGGTATGAGATGTTTGGATGAAGAATGTCGCCAGCCTTATCTAAACAAAGGATGTTGCAAGAGCCACTGCAGCCACCCCAACTGTGCACTCTGAGGGAATTCAGGATGGAGAAAAGCCATAGATACTATGATAAGGTGCATACCAAAGGAATGACTTCAATGTACCCAAACGCTAACATTTTCCTATGCATAAAAAAGTACTAAACTTGAGATGTCCGGTTTCCTTAAATTAACTCCTCTTTTAATGTTCCAACTACCTGGTTTTTGTTTTGGTTGCTGCAAAACTCCTATATACCCTGGTTCCTCCCTTACTTCTTGAGAGATCTGGGAGGCTGTCTTACAGGCTTAAGTCCTCAGTTTTTTCTGCCAAATAAAACACCATTCTCAACTTCTACGTGGTGCATTCCCGTCCCCCGCCCCTCAAGTGGATACATGGGATTAGATTGTTTTTAGCCCTGTCTGACTCTTTTGTGACCCCCCATGGACTGTAGCCCGCCAGGCTCCTCTGTCCATAGGATTTCGCAGGCAAGAATACTGGAGTGGGTTGCCATTTCCTTCTCCAGGGGTCTTGTCGACCCAGGGATCCACCCACGTCTCCTGTTTGGAAAGCGGCTTTTTTTTTTTTTTTTTGGTCACTGAGCCGTTAGGGAAGCCCTGGAATTAGATACCTATTAATTTCACATTAATAAGACACATTATTCAGCGTGGTAGAATTTCGGACAGAAAAATCATGGGTGTCTCAAGACAGGTTCTTTTTAACCTCCTTCCCCAACGCAAGATAAGGAGAGGCGGTGACTAACACGGGGAGGCCTGGGGATGGGTACGACTCTGCTGAGGAGTGTGCGAAGTGAAGGGACGTGTGTCTCGGGAACGCAGCAGACTCTCCAGAGTCCCAGCGTCACAAAGATGACGCGCCCTTTCCTGCACCCGGGCAGCTGGCGCTGTCCTCCAGTGGCCGAGAGGGCGAGGTTGAGGGGCGAGCAGCGCACGGGTGGCAGCTCGCGGATTTCAAAAAGACGGAGAAGCGGCACCCCACCCCTACCCCCTCTCAAGGCGAAGTCCGTATTTACTTCGGGTGGAGGATGACTGCTGGAACGTTAAGATTCGTACTGACCCTCAGACCCAGGTATGCAGGACAGCGTACCGCAAAGCGCAGGTTTAAACAAGAAAGATGAAACTCACGCTCCGGTAGGGCGACCTTCGCTCCGCGATAACCGCTTCCGGGTCTGCAGGAAACTGCGAGGGGAACGAAGGGAAGAGGCGGGGCAACCCGGAGGCGGGGCAAATCGGGGGCGGGGCCTGGGCTGGGCGGGAACGTGGAGGCGTGGAAAGAGGCATAATTGGACAGGGCCAGGCAGGGGCGGGGCCAGGGCTTCTGCTCTCAATTCCTCTGCGTTGTCAGAGCTTGGAAGGGCTTGGCTGTTTCTTCTGTGCGTGTCTCTTGGTTTCGTTTTTTTGTTTGTTTGTTTGTGTTTTTTAAAACGATACATGACTGACTTTACGCAACTGAAATTTTCCTGAAGGAGATCAGCCCTGGGATTTCTTTGGAAGGAATGATGCTAAAGCTGAAACTTCAGTACTTTGGCCACCTCATGCGAAGAGTTGACTCATTGGAAAAGACTGTGATGCTGGGAGGGATTGGGGGCAGGAGAAGGGGACGACAGGATGAGATGGCTGGATGGCATCACTGACTCGATGGACGTGAGTCTGAGTGAACTCTGGGAGTTGGTGATGGATAGGGAGGCCTCGCGTGCTGCGATTCATGGGGTCCCAAAGAGTCGGACACGACTGAGCGACTGAAGTGAACTGAACTGAAATTATTAGTCACCTTGATTACAAAAGCAAATAACATGGTATGCTTTAATAACCTTTAAAAATAGATTTAACAAATTTTAAACGTACAGATTGCTCCTTAATATTCAGTAATACTTAACAGTAACTGCTGTATATATCCATATGAAATTTTTGTCTGATAGGACCAGCAAGTATGAGTACCTTTATAATTTAGGAATAGACAATTAGATTATGAATCAAGGGTTAAGTCCTTAGCACTCAGTTAGCCACTCCACTTCCCAGGTAGCACAGTGGTAAAGAATCCGCCTGCAATGCAGGAAAGGCTGGTTCAATGCCTGGGTTGGGCAGATTCACTAGAGGAGGAAATGGCAACCCACTCCAGTATTCTTGCCTGGGAAATCCCATGGACAGAGGAGCCTGGCATGCGTCCCTGGTGTTGTAAGAGTTGGACACTACTAAGTGTGCATGCAAGTCGGCCAGTTAGACCTGTAGTTCTCACTCTGCCGAGGACAAACCTGCTGCAGCCACTCGAATTGAGTAGGCCTTCTTAATAACTTGAGCAAGTTTATCCCCACTTGTTCAGACACACCTTACAAACATCTAGTTGTGGTAAACTTTTGGGTTTCAGATGTGCTTAGTGATAGTCCTGCTTATGTTAAGTTCCGGTGAAAATGGAGCAGCACACTGTCCGGCCCTCTCAGGTATAGATCTTTACTGTGTCCCCCTTCTTTCCAGCCCTGCCCCCCATCTTACTTGTAGGAAATAGGTTTCAGCCTCCAAGACCTTCCCTAAGCACCAAAGGAGGTTTCATTCAGCATCCATGACCCTCCCTGAGTTCCAAAGGGCAGATTCAATTGCTAATCAGGGAAGGAAGGGGGTGCTGAGACAAGGGAGAAGCAATAGAGCAGCTTTGGGGCAGGGGTCCTTGTTCCTCCTCAAGGAATATATTCAATGCAGAACTATATCTTTGAGCTCTTCTTCAGGAACTAAGGAGAAGGCAATGGCAACCCATTCCAGTACTCTTGCCTGGAAAATCCCATGGACGGAGGAGCCTGGTAGGCTGTAGTCCATGGGGTTGCTAAGAGTCGGACACGACTGAGCAACTTCACTTTCACTTTTCACTTTCATGCATTGGAGAAGGAAATGGCAACCTACTCCAGTGTTCTTGCCTGGAGAATCCAGGGATGGCGAAGCCTGGTGGGCTGCCGTCTATGGGGTTGCACAGAGTTGGACACGAGTGAAGCGACTTAGCAGCAGCAGCAGGAACTAAGTCTCCCAACTCAGGTGGAAGATGGTAACTTCAGGCTGAGCACAAGATTCCTGGAGCATCGCCTCCAACCAATGAGAGTCCCACACCCTGCAGCCTTTGCCCCAAATTCTGCCTATAAAACTCCTCTCTGAAAACCCTGAGGGAGTTAGAGATTGTTGGGCATAAGCCACCCATCCTCCTTGTATTGGTGCTTTTACAATACAAATACAAATTCCATATTTTCCTTTTCCATAACCTGGTGTCAGTAGATTGGCTTTATTGCACTTAGGTGAGCAGACCCAAGTTTGCTTTGGTAATAAAAGAAGAAAAGGAAATTTTAATTTGAGCACATGGAGGTGTCATAGGAACCTAATTTTTGTTGTTTAGTTGCTAAGTCGCATCCAACTCTTTTGCGACCCCATGGACTGCAGCATGCCAGGTTTATCTGTCCAGGAGATTTTCCAGGCAAGAATACTGGAGTGGGTTGCTATCTCCTTCTCCAGGGCATCTTCCAGACCCAGCAATCGAAGCCGTGGCTGCAGTAGCGTCTCTTGCATTGCAGGCAGATTTCTGTACCGCTGAGCCACCAGGGAAACCCCATAAGGATGTCATAAGAAGTGGCCAGAACAGGCAGCTTTTATAATTTTTGAGAAAGAAAAAACAAATTTGCAAGGAATTGATAGGACATAGAAACTTAGGCTTTGCATGCTCGATTAGTGAAGAATCTAAACAGAATCGGGTATTTGAATAGTAAATTAAAGAGTAATAAGGTGGTGGGTTCTTGTGTGTGTGTGTGTGTGTTTTCTTTTTGGCTGCTCCACGAATTTTGCAGAATCTTAATTCCCAGATCAGGGATTGAGTCTGTGCCCTAGGTAGCGAAAATGCAGAGTCCTAACCACTAGCAAGACTCTTGCTCCTTGGAAGAAAAGTTATGACCAACCTGACTCATTGGAAAAGACCCTGATGCTGGGAAAGATTGAAGGTGGGAGGAGAAGGGGATGATAGAGGATGAGTTGGTTGGATGGCATCACCGACTCAATGGACATGAGTTTGAGTAACCTCCAGGAGTTGGTGATGGACAGGGAGGCCTGGTGTGCTGCAGTCCTTGGGGTCACAAAGAATTGGCCAGGACTGAGTGAACCAAACTGAACTGAACCACTAGACCACCAGGGAATTTCCAAGGTTTGTTTAGTTTACACAGGCATCTTGCTTGGATTTCTTATCTCTGGTGATAAGGGCATCCTTCTACCTCCAGAGGCAGGGAATGAACCTTCCACATGAAGATTTATTTCTTGCTTTCAGGAGATAGAAAGGAGGATCAGAGTGTCTCCCTTGCACTGGTCATTTCTTAAGTAGATTGAATTCAAAATTTGCACTGAGGCACGTTTTGGGGTGGCCCACCCTAGGCTTCTTGTCATATGGAAAAACAGATGCCACGGAGAATGAATATATGTATATATGGCTGAGTTCCTTCGCTGTTCACCTGAAACTGCCACAACATTGTTAACAAGCTATACCCCAATACAAAATAAAAAGTTTAAAGTTTGAAAAAAAAAATCCAAACAGATGCCTATTATTAAAGATTCAAAAATAAGAAGGGAGTTCCCTGGTGGCCTAATGGTTGGGGATCTGAGATTCTGCAAGCTCCATAGCATCATTTTTTGTTTGTTTGTTTTTCTTTTTGACCACACTGAACAGGTGTGAAGAATACCTTGAAGAATACCCTACCAGGGATCAAACTTCATGCCGCACCCCCCTGCAGTAGAAGTGCAGAGTCCAAACCACTGGGCAGTTAGGGAATTTCTACAAGGAATTCTTTTTTCTTTTTTTTGGTTGTACTCATGGTCTGCAGGATCTTAGTTCCCCAACCAGGGATGGAACCTGTGCCCCCTGCAGTAGAAGTTTGGAGTCTTAACTACTAGACTTCCCGGGAAGTCCCACATAGGCATAATTGATCATTAACTTCATTATCAGTCCTCCTGTCTCTGGAGACTGGGTAGGAAGTGAGGAATGGAAAGTTCCCACCTTCTAATCATAGACTGGTCTTTCTGGTGACTAGCTCCCATCCAGGAGCCCACCAAGATTTGTCTCATTAAAACAAAAGACACTCTTATCACCCTGGGAAATTCTAAAGGATTTGGTGCCCTATGTCAGGAATCAAAGACCAAAATTAGAAAAAAAGATGTGCCTAGTGCTCTCATCACTTAGGAAATCATAAGAGTTTTAGGTGCTCTGTGCCAGGAACCAGGGGCAGAGAGTAATAAATATATTTTCCATGATTTCACACTATCACACATAAAACATAATTTCTGTTATAACATAATATTGTAAATCAACTGTATTGCAATAATTTTTTTTTTAAAAAGACATCACTATCTGTCAGAAGACATGGCTCTAAATAACGAAAGTCAGAGAAGTCTCTGTGACTTCTGAACAAGAACCTAGGAAGAGGGTAGGAGAGGGAAGTACTGAAAGTTTGGGGAGCATATGCAAACCATTATACACGCTGCTACTGCTAAGTCGCTTCAGTCGTGTCCGACTCTGTGCGACCCCATAGACGGCAGCCCACCAGGCTCCCCCGTCCCTGGGATTCTCCAGGCAAGAACACGAGTGGGTTTACGTTTCCTTCTCCAACCATTATACATAGGGTGTATAAACAGCAAGGTCCTACTGTATAGCTCAGGGAACTATATTTAATACCCTGCAGCAAACCATAATGGGAAAGAATATGAAAAAGAAAACATATACATGTATAACTGAGTCAGTTTACTGTACAGCAGAAATTAACACAACATTGTAAATCAATTATATTTCAATAAAATAAAAGTACCATGGGGATATAAAGAAAAAATATTTGTACCTTTGTCATTTTTCTGCTGATCATGGGGAAAAAGATTTGAAGACAGTATCATGAATTTTATGGTCACGATTAGATACCACAAGCAATGTATTAAAAAAAGCCATGGTCAGAAGGAGACGGCAGGACCTCACTGGGCACAGGTCTTCAAGATGTAGCTCCTCCAAGGAATTTAGGAAGTGACGGCCTCCGCTAGCAAGCCCACACATCACATTTCACGCCTATGCACGTTATACCTAAACTTGCGCGTGTGCCCAAGAACTTGAGACAGCCCCGCCCCTCGTGGGACGAGACTCCGCCCTCAAGGTGGAGACACCTCATTTCTCAAGGTGTCTGCTCTGCTTTCCTGCCCAGATGGTACACGTCTGCCCAGAAGTCTTCTATCTCAGTGCCCCTTTAGAGCCCCTTTATCCAGGATCCAAACTTGCAGCAACAACTTGGTGCTTATATCGGTCTGGGGCTCTGATCAATCACCCAGAATCCAATCTGACCCAAGCCCACAAGAAGAAGCTGCGGGGTTCAGCCCCCTGGGACATATTAAATCTGCAGCACAAACCCATCCTACCACCATCCCATTTGGTACTTTATCTCCCCACCCTTCCCCTTGCCTGCCTAAAGCCTCAAGCCTACACACACAAGGGAAAGCCCGTAGCCCTCAGATCCTGAATCTAGCACTAGGACCGCAGGGGGCTGGCCAACCAGATTCACCTCATGCTGTATGAATAGAGAAGGGGCCCACAGGCCCTAACTAGAGCTGCTCCTCCAAATTTGCTAGGTTTCTACCTCACAATTCTGGCCCAACAACAGTTGTGCACACAAAGTTCAACTGTCTCCAAAGCTGCACCCTAGAGCCGATCTCTGCCTAGCTGGGGTCTCTGGGGTTCCATAGAACTCTCAGTTCAGTTCAGTTCAGTCGCTCAGTCATGTCCGACTCTTTGCGACTCCAAGAATTGCAGCACTCCAGGCCTCCCTGTCCATCACCAACTCCCAGAGTTCACTCAGATTCACGTCCATCGAGTCTGTGATGCCATCCAGCCATCTCATCCTCTGTCGTCCCCTTCTCCTCCTGCCCCCAATCCCTCCCAGCATCACAGTCTTTTCCAATGAGTCAACTCTGCACATGAGGTGGCCAAAGTACTGGAATTTCAGCTTTAGCATCATTCCTTCTAAGAAATCCCAGGGCTGATCTCCTTCAGAATAGACTGGTTGGATCTCCTTGCAGTCCAAGGGACTCTCAAGAGTCTTCTCCAACACCACAGTTCAAAAGCATCAATTCTTCGGTGCTCAGCTTTCTTCACAGAAATAGAGGTACCCTCTAAAATAACTTAGATACGAATTTACCTCTTTAATCTCTCCAATCCTCTACGTGTCCTCAGATCCTCCCTTCTCACAACTACTTAGAAGGGAACTCAGTTTAGGGTGACTTCTGCTGCTAACCCAGAACTGGACTCAGAATTCCCAGTTTCTGGAAACCTGGACACACACAGAAGGGAGCAAAGAACTTAAAGTTTGGTAAGTTTATTTGCTTTTTTGTTTATAACTTGTACTTAGAGAATTACTCGAAGCATCATGTCTCCAACTCTTAGGGGCCCATTGGTTATTTCACAAGTTAAAAACAAAATATGTGAACACAAATGGACCAAGCATCTGAAGATCACTCAGAATGACTAATCCCACCATTCTTTTTTTTTTTTTAATGTATTTATTTATTTATCATGTGGTAGTGCTGGGTATTTGTTGGTTTTGCTCAGGCTTTCTCTAGTTATGGTGAGTAGGGGCTACTTTTTGTTGTGGTGTGAAGACTTCTCATTGTGGTGGCTTCTATTGTCGTGGAGCACAGGCTCAGTAGCTGTGGTACACAGGCTTAATTGCTCCAAGGCATGTGGGATCTTCCAGACCACAGTTGGAACGCACATTTCCTGCACTGGCCACCAGGGAAGCCCCTCCTGCATTGGTAGGCAGATTCTTATCCACTTCGCCATCAGAAAAGTCCTAATCCCACCATTCTTTTCTGCCTTCCTCTCTTCCATGTATACTGAGTGAGCTGCCATCACATGTAAGACCATTTTAATGATCAGTGAAGAGGCATAGGAATCTCTATCCCCAAGAAAGGCGCAGCCCAGCACCCAAATCCTCCTAGGGAAGATAGACATATAACACTCAACTCCCACAGTGTTATAAGGATTGAATCACATAATTCATGTGAGGTTCCCAGCACAGTCATGAGACAGAGGGCATGCTACCATTCTTGTGAACCTATAGTAGATGTTCAAAAAATAATGCCTTAATGTATGAATGCATGCTGTTTCTCTAAGGACAAATACAAACTAAAAATAATAACAACAACAAAAAAAACAAACCTGGCTTAATTTTCTTTGTTGAGAATAAGAGAAGAGACTATTTCCCCCCCTTTTCTTAGAGCATTTCCTTTAGAAACTTGTAAGTTCTTTTCCTGCTTCCTTGAAATGTATGTACAACCTTAAAAAAAAAGCTAAACAAGGCTCTTGTCAATTTTGCAACCCAGGAATATTTCAAGGATCTGGAAGCCATCTCTCTGAAAGGTAAACATCAAAGGAGATAGCAAACTTACCTCCCAGTTTCTGCATAAGGGTAAGAACTTAACTTGGGCTTCTCAGGTAGCTCAGCAGTAAAGAATCTGCCTGCCAATGCAGGAGACTCCAGATCGATCCCTGGGAGGGGAAGGTCCCTTGGAGAAGGAAATGGCAACCCACTCCAATATTCTTGCCTGGGAAATTCCATGGACAGCAGAGCCTTGTGGGCTACAGTCCATGGGGTCACAAAGAATTGGATACAAGCTAGCAACTGAACAACAAGAACCTAACTTAGCAGGTGCCTTGTTCCATGCTGCAGAACTCTCTCCTGTCATAAAGATAGGAGAAGTTTGTTTTTCCTCTGGATAAAGATAATTAGCTAACACTAATTAGTCCAATTACCTGGTGAAGTTAGGATGAACTTTTTGTGACAAATGATGCTATCACATCTTCTTATCTGAGAACGAGTTATTGTTTATCTTGAGATCAAGTATGTAAACACTTGTATCTGCTTATCTAATATTATAGGTTAGGACTTTCAGTCTGCAGTCTCTTAGCAGATTGCCTGTGATGGACATCACTTTCTGGTTTAATACTTATTTAATAGTAAAACTGTTTCCTTCCTCTACTACCTTTGTGGAGAGGACTTCTGAGTTGTAAGATGATGTCATTTTAAATTATTTTACTCAACACTACCCGCTTGCAAAAGAGCGTCGACTTCAGCCATTTTCAACTTAAGAGTAAAACATCTGAGCTTGAAATTTAAGTGGCCGAAAGTGAAGTCACTCAGTGGTGTCCGACTCTTTGCGACCCCATGGACTGTAGCCTACCAGGTTCCTCCATCCATGGGATTCTCCAGGCAAAAATACTGGAGTGGGGTGCCATTTCCTTCTCCATCATTGATGAAACATTAACTTAAAATAGCAAAGAAGCGGTAGGGTTCATGGGACACCGAAGGGACTTTCCTGATGCAGCAAGATCTCACTTGCTGCGGAGCAACTAAACCCATGTGCAACAAAACTACTGAGCCCGAGTGCTGCAACTACTGAAGCCAAGCGCCTAGAACCCGTGTTCCGCAACAAGAGAAGCCACTGTAAGGAGATGCCCTGGCCCAGCAAGGAACACCCGGAGCAGCCGAAAATAAATAAATAAATTTAAAAAAATTAAGAAAGAAAGAAAGAAAATTCTGAAGAAGAGGATCATGCCCTGCTGGGCAGAAAAACTGGGACAGAAGCCAGATCCTGATTCTTCTAGGCCCCGCCCAGTCGGCCCCGCCCCCATCCAGCCCCGCCCCTCTTGCTTTCAGTTCAGTCCCTGCCACCGCCCACGCCCCGCCCCTCACCGGCCCCGCCCCCGCCCGCCTGCGCAGGCGCAATTTCCCGCAAACCCGGAAGCGGAGGGAGGGGCGCAGCCCTCGGTTTTTCTGTCACGACTGGGTATTTTCGACGCCCCTCACGACCCCGATCTGCCACATCCAAGGTTGAGGCGTCGTCATGTACGTTAAGATCCCCTTTATCCACTCGTCCGCCCTCGGTAAGTCCCGGCAGCATCACGAGACATTCAACGCCTGACAGCTCCGCGGAGGATTGGAAGTCCTAGTCTACTTCGAGTTAAAATCGCTCTATAAAGCGGGTCTCCGCACTGGCCTTTCAGCCTTGGGTCCAGGTGACGCCTCTTGCCTGCTTGAAGTGCCTGCAGTGACTTCCACAGGCTCTGATCCTCTCTCTGTCTCTCAGCCGCGCTGTGCAAAGCTCTCACTCCCGAGGTGGATTCTCGTCTACCACTAGGCCGTATATACCCGGAGGCCACATCTTCTCTGCCTCCGGGTCGTGCAGACCTCACCCCTCTCCTGACAGCTTCCCTGTCTACATAGCCTCAGGAATCGGCCCCTCCCCTCCGTAGTCATCCTTTGTACTTGCACTCACCGCCATGGAGTTCTCTGCCCCACGCGCTGGAAGAGGTGACACGCACCCATTTGGTTACATTTTTTGTGTTTCTTCTGCACATAACGCATTCCACTGTCTGTGCTTGTCGTGGTGTGTTTACATTCCCAAAGCCCCACTGGAAAATGCATTTCGTGGGTAGAGGACATCTCCCTATCTCTTCCGTACCTGTGAATGTACAGGGTAGGGGATGAGAAAGACCGACAGAGAAAGGAAGAGTGAAAAAGAGAGGCTGAAATAGACGATGGACGAGGTGTGGATGTGGAGATACAGTCAGAACAAAAGAGTGAGTCAGAAGAAACCTAGATAGAAAGGCTCCTCCAAAAAGACAAAGGGAAGCCAACTGGGTGAGAGAGACGTTGATCAGGGTAGATGTGGGAACCGCAAGGGGCAGGTACCTGGAACTGAGAGAATGAGGGGGAAATAAAAGCATCGGTGCCCTGGACAACAGAGAGAGTGGTCCTGGGACAGAAAGAGGGGGAAAGAGGCGACAGGGAAAGCAGAGGGGGAAACAGAGCAGGGACGAATTCTCTGGTGTTAATCCCTTCCATCCTTCCATGCCTTCCCTTTGCCCTCAGGACGAGAATCCAGACTCCACTGTAGGACTTTACAGAAGGGGGCTCCGGAGATGGAGTGACCCTCCAGAACTGGTCTAATTTGAGGGAAGATACAATCCTTCCCATCCCGGGTTGACCAGACATTGTCTGTCCAGCGAGGTGCTGTGATGTTGTGGAGGCCAGTCCATGTGGCTGAGTCCCGTTTTTAAGGCAGGACTGAGTTGTGAGCCATCGGCAGCCAAACTCCTGGCTGTGGAGGAGTTCGTGTCTGAATCGTGAGGCAGACTGAGGAAGTTTATTCTATGTAGTAACCTCTGTGGGGTCTCTAATGAGTGTGAGGACCATTGACCCATAAGAGGTTAAAGGGAAGAATTTCGCAGACCATTTTGGGGGTAATCTGCTATGTTTTAAGTGGGTGAATCTCATTATACTGCCCAAGCTTTACTGTCATGTGGGTTCTGCAGGAAACAGATGACATCTTAGAAAGATGGAAGATATTAGAGTCTCCGTGGAAAACGTGGATTGTTGGAGACGTTACTCTTACATTAGGATGTTGTGGCTGTGCCTGACTTTAGGGTGGGGTCTCCAAGAAGGAGGGCTTTCCTGATGGCTGGACAGTAAAGAGTCTGCCTGCAATGTTGGAGACCCAGGTTTGATCCCTGGGTCGGGAAGATCCCCTGGAGGAGGGCATAGCAACCCACTCCAGGATTCTTGCCTGGAGAGTCTCCATGGGCAGAGAAGCCTGGCAAACTCCAGTCTATGGGGTCAGAAAGAGTCCAACATGACTGAGTGACTAACACACACAGTCCAAGAAGGAATATATGGGATCCTGGGTTGGTGGGTGTCCTCCTGCCAGAACAAAAGCTATTGACATTTGGGACGTGCTGTGAGATCCTATGGCAGAGTATGCACTCAGTAGGGGTATCTATCCTGTAATATTGTGGGGGGCCCACTGGGAGCTTGTAGGAGTGTCTAGGGGACTGGGGTCAGGTGCTAGGGGTTTTCATTGGCGGGGAGGTGCTGGGGGCAGGTCTCTGGGCACGAATCTGAAGGGGCTGTAAGTCAGGACAGGAGGGTAGCATTATCTGAGGGAAAGTGTGAGAAAGCTCCCGTGTTGGGACTCTGCGGGAGTTGACTATCCTGAGTCCCTCCTGAGACAGTGGGCACAGAGGACTGTCGGTTCCACGTGGTGAGGTCCTCCCTGTGTGTGTGTTTGAGGCACAGGAAGGGGGCGTGTTGATCCCAAGCACTAAACGGCATATTCTTGACACTCAGGACTGTCTTCTCAAGACCAGTCTTTGCCTGAGGAAGAAACCTAGAAGAGGAGGAAGAAGAAAGAACAGGAGTCAGGCATGGCTCTTTCTCAGGTAAGGTCATATTCTCAGTGGATTCTCAGTCTGTCCTTCCTGAAATGCCCTTCTCTGGACTCAAATCGTGTCTGACTCTGAAGTGTCCTGTCTGAGTCCTGTACATGCACACTCACCTGGGGCCTTCCCTCAGGGCCTGTCGTCTCCACTTAGATCCCGTCTCCCCATGACCTGGTGACCTGGCCTTGTGAGGAGGCTCCCCTGGGCACCGTCCTGGGCAGGGCTTCTCACCCACGGGTTGGAGACGGGGTCTCAGTGCTGTTGGGCAGCAGGGATTGCTTAGGGCCCATCTGGATGCGCTGTCTGCTCTCTATCAGCCAGGATGGAAGTCACGTTCTAATGTGTAGGAATGGTTGGAAAATTCTGGAAAAGAAAAATGATAAGAGGAAACCAGCTCTGCCTGATTTAATAATGCATTCAAAGCTAAGCAAGTGAATCGTGGTGTTTTTGGTTTCAAAATATTAATGATTCCGAATGCAGAAGAAAGTTCAGAAACAGACATCAGGGATTCAGGATGCTTCATTCGATAATTGGTTTTAAAATATGGAGTCAGTCTAAGTATCTAACAAGTAGTTTTAAAAACTTATTCTCAGTACATTCATCCCACAGGGATAATGGTATTCCTGCAAGGACTGCCTCCTAGCAGGTGTTTAAGGTAAAAAACAAAGACAGCGGAGCACAGAACTTTATCTTTGTCATCAGAGAGGCTATAGCTAAATTCTGGCTCCACCATTATTAATAAATTATTAAATTTTCTTTTAAGATCATGTGAGGTATTTATTTATTTATATTGTTGTGGTCAAAATTCCAATAAAGCAGAGGCTTAGGTGCTAAGATGTGAGGCATCTTCTTCTCTGTCACCATGCCTCATGTCTCATTGAGGAACCACTGTTGTCAGTTTTATGGCAAGACTCAGCTCAAATCTTGTAACACTACATTTCACATCATTATGAGATTTTTAGGAAAAATTCTTCAAGGCATGTTTGTGGTAATCCTTTATTAAGCACATTTAAAAAATGATCACAGAATGTGGCTGGAAGTGGTTTTCACATTAGTAAACACAAGATACACCTTGATCTTTACCGGGACATTCTCTAATGAAGACACAAGAGACCTTTGCGGTTTTTTGCTGACATAGAGAATGTGTCAGTGGCTACCTCTGAGCCTACTGACTTTTCAGCAGAGGTCTGAGGATTTCTTGGGCATCTTAACATGTGACTGCTGGGACAAGAATGGCACATTTTGGGCTGCCCTGGTGGCCCAGTGGTAAAGAATCTGCCTGCCAATTCAGGAGACACAGGACCAATCCCTGATCCAGGAAGATCCCACATGCCTTGGAGCAACTAAGCCCGTGCAATGCAACTATTGAGCCTGTGCTCTGGAGCCTGGGAGCTGCTACTACTGAACCCATGAACCCTAGAGCCTGTGCTTCTAAACAAAAGAAGCCATCACAATAAGACGCCTGTGCACTGCAACTGGAGAGTAGCCCCTACTCACCACAACTAGAGAAAAGCCTGTGTAGCAGTGAAAGCCCAGCACAGCAAAAAAAAAAAAAAAAAAGAATGGCGCGTTTCATATTTTGATAGATTTTGTCAGATGTCCTCCCCTAAAGCTGCAAAGGTTCCATCCCCACTGCCAACCTGTGAGATTGCCTTCAATGTAAGCAAAGCTTGATGCTGTATTCTTTTCATCTTTTGAAAATTTGGGGGAAAATCACAATCCTTTGTATCTCTGTTTTCCAACTACTTGTGAGTCAGTTTCATGCTTTTATGGAAATAAAACATTATTTTCATACTTTGCTCAGTTCTCTTTTGATAGCCTTTTTTTCTTTTGATATCTTTTAAAAAGCTATGTTTTGTAGTTGAATTCTTTATACATGCCCTGGTGTCTTTCCTAATTTAGCATGTCTTTGCTGCTGCTGCTGCTAAGTTGCTTCAGTCGTGTCCAACTGTGTGTGACCCCATAGATGGCAGCCCACCAGGCTCCCCTGTCCCTGGGATTCTCCAGGCAAGAATACTGGAGTGGGTTGCCATTTCCTTCTCCAATGCATGAAAATGAAAAGTGAAGGTGAAGTCGCTCAGTCGTGACCAAATGGACTGTAGCCTACCAGGCTCCTCCATCCATGGGATTTTCCAGGCAACAGTACTGGAGTGGGTTGCCATTGCCTTCTCCAACCATGTCTTTGCAGTGAAACACAAATCTTTCTTTCCTGCCCTGTGCTTTCTGATCTTGCTTGAGAAAGCCTCACCTGGCATAAAACACTGTCTTCCATACAGTTCTAATCTTTCCTGTTTAAAATTATCTCTATTTCTTTTCATATTTTTCCATTATGGTTTATCACAGGATACTGAGTAGAGTTCCCTGTGCTCTGTAGTAGGACTTTGTTGCTTATCCCTAAATCATCCAGTATTTCTTCAAAGGTCTACTGCTGTGATAAGTTCTTTTTTCTTTTCATTGAATCTGCTAGATTAATGTACAACATTAGTACACTTCCTTAATATTGAATCATTTTTTAAAATTAGTGGAGTAAACTCCAGCTGACTTTTGTTAATGACTTCCCTGGTGGCTCAGGTGATTCAGAATCTGCCTGCAATTCAGGAGAACCGGGTTCGATCCCTGGATCAGGAAGATCCCCTGCAGGAGGGAATGGCTACCTACTCCAGTATTCTTGCCTGGAAAATCCCATGGAGAGAGGCGCCTGGGGGGCTACAGTCCATGAGGTCACAAAGAGTAGGACATGACTGAATAACACTTTTCAAATACCGGAGTTAAATGGACAGATTTATGTTTCTGCATATATGTGGCCCCTGATTCTGCATATATATGGATCCTGTCATGCTTGAAGACACTGTTCATGCTCTGGCTCCTCCAGGTACTGAATATCATGTAGTGTGTAAAACATAACCTGTATCTCCTCCATATGAACAATACTGTGTTGGATAATTTTCATCTGTGTACTTCTTTTATTGTCCTCACAAATGGGAAATCTATAGTGATTCAGTGGATTTGATATCTTTTGCTGGAAAAATATAATAAAAGTGAAAGTGTTAGTCACTCAGTCATGTCCGACTCTACAACCCCATGGACTGTAGTCTGCCAGGCTCTTCTGTCCATGGAATTCCCCAGGCAAGAATACTGGAGTAGGTAGCCTTTCCCTTCTCCAGGGTATCTTCCTGACCCAGGGATCAAACCCAGGTCTCCCACATTGGAGACAGATTCTTTACTGTCTGAGCCACCAGGGAAGTGCCATAAAATTAGGGACAAATAGTTACTCACAATAACCTTACTCAAAATGATCCATCACCTCAACTGAATCAATCCTTACTGCCTCTTTCCTATTCACATCTTGTGTGAAGATAAGAACTCTTCACCTGGTCCCTCCGTGAAAATGTGTTTTTTCATTTCAGGCACAGTTGACCTTCAAGGATGTGGCCATCGAATTCTCTCAGGAGGAGTGGAATGCGTGGACCCTGCTCAGAGGGCCTTGTACAGAGACGTGATGGTGGAGACCCTCAGGAACCTGCTCTCTGTGGGTGAGGATCACTTCCCTCCAGGAGTCAGGATCTGCCCCAGTGAGTCTCTGGGGAACCCCTGCCTTGCTTGGCTAAGCCTGAAGCTGGGCTGACTCTGAAGTGAAGCAGAGTTGAACCTTCCCCTTTCTTTAGATGATCACACACTCCACACTAGATTTAAAAAACATGTATTTGTATAATTTTTGGCCGTGCTGAGTCTTTGTTGCTGCATGTGCTTTTCTCTATTTGTGGTGCAAGGGCTTCTCACTGTGGTGGCTTCTCTCTTGTGGAGCACAGGCCCTAGGTGCACAGGCTTCAGTAGTTGTGGCACGTGGGCTTAGTTGTTGTGGTTCCCTGGGTTCTGGAGCGCAGGCTCAGTAATTGTGGTGCACGGGCTTAGTTACTCCATAGCATGTGGGATCTTCCCAGACCAGGGATTGAACCCATGTCTCCTGCGTTGGCACGTGGATTCTTTACCACTGAGCCACTAGGGAAGCCCTCCATACTAGATTAGTAATGGCTCCAGAAGATGAGTAAAAACAAAATCTTATGGCAAACTTCTAAAAATAACTGATTCTGTACCCAATCTTACCCTGTACTTTTGATTTGGTAGTTCTTGGAAGACAGCTAGGTATCTTTTTAAAAAATACTCCTTAAACATTCAGAAAGAGACAGTCGGAACAGATTTGTGCAATATATATATATATATATATATATTTTTTTTTTTTTATATACCAAGACCAAGGGGTCTTGGTTGTGGCATGCGGGATTTTATTTGTAGCATGTGGGATCTAGTTGCCTGACCAGGGATCACACCTGGGTCCCCTGCATTGGGAGTGCAGAATTTTAGCCACTGGACCACCAGGGAAGTCCCAAAATATTTTTCTAGGCATGCTGATGTCCTCTCTCCTTAGAAGAAAAAAGGGCTAGTGGTGTACTCTAGAAAATCTACAGCCCATTAATGTTCCACTCTTCTAAGCAGAAAACTCTCTTTTTGACCTGAATATTATTTCCATTTTGGAGTAAGCTAGAGAGCCCCAGAACATGGAGAACAAGGTGAAAAAAGTGAAAAAAGCAAATGCGTGGGGACGTATCAAAGGCATGAACACCAGGAAGACCTCAGAAGGGCAGAAAGGAAGTCACACCGTTAATAATGTTGGGGAAACTTGCCAGAAGTGGAAAAGTTCTATGGGAAAACAAATATTTATTTCCTGTGAGCTCTCAAAGGAAAAATTTTTTTCCTTCCACTCAGTTCACCCTTCCAGTATCCAGCGGTAGTCCTCTTGGGCAAAGACCAAGGCAAAATCTTAATCATGGCCTATGACAGACTTGTGTACTTTGATCTTGTGGGGTTCTGGGAGGGCTGGTTATAAGGGGTCCTCTTTCTTCTTTGGTTTCTTTCTTTCTTTATGACTGCACTTGGTCTTCATTTCCACACAAGGGCTTTTCTCTAGTTGTGGTGGGCGGGGGCTACTCTTCCTTGTGGTGTGCAGCCTTGTCATTGCAGTGGCTTCTCTAGTTATGGAGCACAGGCTCTAGGGCACACAGGCTCAGTATTTGCAGCTCCTGGCCTCTAGAGCGTGGGCTCAGTAGTTGTTGGGCTTATTTGCTTCATGGCATGTGGAATCTTAGTTCCTGGACCAGGGATTGAACCTATGTCCCCTACATTGCAAGGTGGATTCTTAACTGCTGGACCACCAGGGAAATCCCAGAGCTAGTGTCTTTATCCTTGTTGTTTAGTTGCTCAGTCGTGTCCAACTCTTCACGACCCCAAGGACTGCAGCACGCCAGGCTACCCTTTCTTCATTAACTCTTAGAGTTTGCTCAGACTCATGTCCATTGAGTTGATGATGCCATCAACCATCTCCTCCAATATCTTTCTCAGCATCAGGATCTTTTCCAATGAGTTGGCTGTTCCCATCAGGTGGCTTACCATTGGAGCTTCAGCTTCAGCATCAGTCCTTCCAATGAATATTCAGGGTTGATTTCCTTTAGGATTGACTGATTTGATCTTCTTGCTGTAAAAGGGACTCTCAAGAGTCTTTTCCAGCACCACAGTTTGAAAGTATGAAAAGACAAAAAGTGTCTTTATAGTCTACCTCAAACTCTTTGTATCCTTATTTAACTGCTGCCTGGATGTATTCTCTATTATTAAAAGGAGGGAAATGGAAGTCTCCAGATATTATTCTAGAATTGTTTTCTATTTCTTCCTTAAATTCTGTCAATGTTTGCTTCATAGATTTTGGGGTTCTCTTGATTAGGTGCATATTTTCATAACTGTTGTAATTCCTTGATGAGTTATTACCCTTTTTTAAACATATAATGGCCTTCTTTGTCCAAAAAATTTGACTTAGTGTCTATTTTGTCTGATATTAGCCTAGCACTCCAGGTCTCTCAGGTTACTGTTTTTGCGTGGAACTTGTATTAGCTTGCTTGAACTGCCCTAACAAAGTACCATAGCTTGGGTAGCTTAAACACCAGGAAAGAGTTTATTTACGGCTATTTTATCTCCATAGGAAATTTGTTCAGTGTAGCTTACCTTCATGAATTATCTCAGCTAGATCTTCTGGGTAACTTGCTGCAGCTCCTACATCAGCACTTGTGGCTTCATCTTGCACTTCTGTGTCCTGGAGATGGCTTCTTTCTTTAAACCTCAAGAGGCAACCTCAGCTAGCTTCAGACTTTTCTTCTGCGGCATCCACTCTTCTTTTAGCCTTCTGAGAAGAGAGTCAGAGCCTTTGCTCTGGACTCAACTTTGGCCTAAGGGAATGTTGTGGCTGGTTTGTTCTTCTCTCCAGACCATTAAAACTTTCTCCACATCGGCAACGTGACTTTTTCGTTTCCTTATCATTTGTGTGTTCACTGCAGTAGCACTGTTAATTTCCTTCAAGAACTATTCCTCTGAGTTCACAACTTGGCTGTCTGGTGTGAGAGGCCTAGCTTTTAGCCTGTCTCAGCTTTCAACATGCCTTTGTCACTGACTGTAATCATTTCTAGCTTTTGTTTTAAACTTAGAGATGTCTGTCTCTTCCTTTGGCTTGAAAGCTTATGGCCATTGTAGGGTTATTTAGTTCAGTTTAGTCAGTCAGTCGTGTCCGACTCTTTGCGACTCCATGAATCCAGCACGCCAGGCCTCCCTGTCCATCACCAACTCCCAGAGTTCACTCAGACTCATGTCCATCGAGTCAGTGATGCCATCTAGCCATCTCATCCTTTGTCATCCCCTTCTCCTCCTGCCTCCAATGCCTCCCAGCATTACAGTCTTTTCCAATGAGTCAACTCTTCTCATGAGGTGGCCAAAGTACTGGAGGTTCAGCTTTAGCATCATTCCTTCCAAAGAAATCCCAGGGCTGATCTCCTTCAGAATGGACTGGTTGGATCTCCTTGCAGTCCAAGGGACTCTCAAGAGTCTTCTCCAACACCACAGTTCAAAAGCATCAATTCTTCGGCACTCAGCCTTCTTCACAGTCCAACTCTCACATCCATACATGACTACTGGAAAAACCATAGTCTTGACTAGACGGACCTTAGTCGGCAAAGTAATGTCTCTGCTTTTGAATATACTATCTAGGTTGGTCATAACTTTTCTTCCAAGGAGTAAGTGTCTTTTAATTTCATGGCTGCAGTCAGCATCTGCAGTGATTTTGGAGCCCCCCAAAATAAAGTCTGACACTGTTTCCACTGTTTCCCCATCTATTTCCCATGAAGTGATGGGACCGGATGCCATGATCTTCGTTTTCTGAATGTTGAACTTTAAGCCAACTTTTTCACTCTCCTCTTTTACTTTCATCAAGAGGCTTTTCAGTTCCTCTTCATTTTCTGCCATAAGGCTGGTGTCATCTGCATATCTGAGGTTATTGATATTCTCCCAGCAATCTTGATTCCAGCTTGTGTTTCTTCCAGCCCAGCGTTTCTCATGATGTATTCTGCATATAAGTTAAATAAGCAGGGTGACAATATACAGCCTTGACATACTCCTTTTCCTATTTGGAACCAGTCTGTTGTTCCATGTCCAGTTCTAACTGTTGCTTCCTGACCTGATAACAGATATCTCAAGAGGTAGGTCAGGTGGTCTGGTATTCCCATCTCTTGAAGAATTTTCCACAGTTTCTTGTGATCCACACAGTCAAAGGCTTTGGCATAGTCAATAAAGCAGAAATAGATGCTTTTCTGGAACTCTCTTGCTTTTTCCATGGTTCAGCGGATGTTGGCAATTTGATCTCTGGTTCCTCTGCCTTTTCAAAAACCAGCTTGAACATCAGGAAGTTCACGGTTCATGTATTGCTGAAGCCTGGCTTGAAGAATATTCAGCATTACTTTACTAGCATGTGAGATGAGTGCAATGGTGTGGTAGTTTGAGCATTCTTTGGCATTGCCTTTCTTTGGGATTGGAATGAAACCTGACCTTTTCCAGTCCTGTGGCCACTGCTGAGTTTTCCAAATTTGCTGGCATATTGAGTGCAGCATTTTCACAGCATCCTCTTTCAGGATTTGAAATAGCTCAACTGGAATTCCATCACCTCCACTAGCTTTGTTCATAGTGATGCTTTCTAAGGCCCACTTAACTTCACATTCCAGGATGTCTGGCTCTAGATGAGTGATCACACCATCGTGATTATCCAGGTCATGAAGATCTTTTTTGTACAGTTCCCCTGTGTATTCTTGCCACCTCTTCTTAATATCTTCTGCTTCTGTTAGGTCCACACCATTTCTGTCCTTTATCGAGCCCATCTTTGCATGAAATGTTCCCTTGGTATCTCTAATTTTCTTGAAGAGATCTCTAGTCTTTCCCATTCTGTTGTTTTCCTCTATTTCTTTGCATTGATCACTGAAGAAGGCTTTCTTATCTCTTCTTGCTATTCTCTGGAACTCTGCATTCATATGCTTATATCTTTCCTTTTCTCCTTTGCTTTTTGCTTCTTTTCTTTTCACAGCTATTTGTAAGGTCTCCCAGATAGCCATTTTGCTTTTTTGCATTTCTTTTCCATGGGGATGATCTTGATCCCTGTCTCCTGTACAAGGTCACGAACCTCATTCCATAGTTCATCAGGCACTCTGTCAGATCTAGTCCCTTAAATCTATTTCTCACTTGCACTGTATAATCATAAGGGATTTGTTTTAGGTCATACCTGAATGTTCTAGCAGTTTTCCCACTTTCTTCAATTTCAGTCTGAATTTGGTAATAAGGAGTTCATGATCTGAGCCACAGTCAGTGCCTGGTCTTGGTTTTGTTGACTGTATAGAGCTTCTCCATCTTTGGCTGCAAAGAATATAATCAAACTGATTTTGATGTTGACCATCTGGTGGTGTCCATGTGTAGAGTCTTCTCTTGTGTTGTTGGAAGAGGGTGTTCGCTATAACCAGTGCATTTTCTTGGAAAACCTCTATTAGTCTTTGCCCTGCTTCATTCCGAATTCCAAGGCCAAATTTGCCTGTTACTCCAGGTGTTTCTTGACTTCCTACTTTCGCATTCCAGTCCCCTATAATGAAAAGGACATCTTTTGGGGGTGTTAGTTCTAAAAGGTCTTGTAGGTCTTCCTAGAACCATTCAACTTCAGCTTCTTCAGCATTACTGGTTGGGGCATAGACTTGGATTACCGTGATATGGAATGGTTTGCCTTGGAAAAGAACAGAGATCATTCTGTCGTTTTTGAGACTGCATCCAAGTACTGCATTTTGGACTCTTTTGTTGACCATGATGGCTACTCCATTTCTTCTGAGGGATTCCTGCCCACAGTAGTAGATATAATGGTCATCTGAGTTAAATTCACCCATTCCAGTCCATTTTAGTTCGCTGATTCCTAGAATGTTGACGTTCACTCTTGCCATCTCTTGTTTGACCACTTCCAATTTGCCTGGATTCATGGACCTGACATTCCAGGTTCCTATGCAATATTGCTCTTTACAGCATCGGATCTTGCTTCTATCGCCAGTCACATCCACAGCTGAGTATTGTTTTTGCTTTGGCTCCATCCCTTCATTCTTTCTGGAGTTACTTCTCCACTGATCTCCAGTAGCATATTGGGCACCTAATGACCTGGGGAGTCCCTCTTTCGGTAGCCTATCATTTTGCCTTTTCATACTGTTCATGGGCAAGAATGCTGAAGTGGCTTGCCATTCCCTTCTCCAGTGGAGCAAATTCTGTCAGTCCTCTCCACCATGACCCACCAGTCTTGGGTTGCCCCGCAGGCATGGCTTGGTTTTATTGAGTTAGACAAGGCTGTGATCTTAGTGTGATTAGATTGACTAGTTTCCTGTGAGTATGGTTTGAGTGTGTCTGCCCTCTGATGCCCTCTTGCAACACCTACCATCTTACTTGGGTTTCTCTTACCTTGGGCGTGGGGTATCTCATCACAGCTGCTCCAGCAAAGCACAGCAGCTGCTCCATACCTGGATGAGGGGTATCTCCTTACCACCACTGTTCCTGACCTTCAGAGTGGGATAGCTCCTCTAGGCCCTCTTGTCCCTGCTCAGCCACCGCTTCTCGGGTTGCTCCTCCGGGCAGCCGGCCCTGGCCTCAGGTGTGGGTGGCTCCTCCCAGCTGCCGCCCCTGGCCTCGGGCTCAGGGTGGCTCCTCAGGGTCACCTCTCCTGGCCTCGGGCGCGAGGTGGCTTCTCCCGGCTGCCCCTGACCTTAGACGTGGGGTGTCTCCTCCCAGCTGCCATTACCTCGGACGCTGGGTAGCTCCTCCCGGCCCCCACCCTGACCTCCGATGCGAGGTGTCTCCTCCCGGCCGCCATTGACCTCGGACGTGGGGTAGCTCCTCCCCACCGTTCCTGCACCTTTGCAGCCTGGCACTCTGGGCCACCTTACTTCGGACGTGGGGTAGCTCTCGGCCACGTTTAGTGCGCTGGCCCGCTGCCGCCTGTTTTTAGTGTGCCGGCCTGCTGCCCCCGCCGCCGCCTGCAGATATATGTTAGAATACTGTTAAACTTTATGTATTTTTTTTAGGTGAACATTTAAATTTTTTTATTTATTTTAATTGGACACTAATTACTTTACAATATTGTAGTGGTTTTGCCATATACTGACAGGAATCAGCCACGGGTATACATGTGTTCCCCATCCTGAACCCCCCTTCCATGTCCCTCCCCATCCCATCCCTCAGGGTCATCCCAGTATACCAGCCCTGAGGACCCTGTCTCATGCATTGAACCTGGACTGGTGATCTGTTTCACATATGATAATATACATGTTTCAGTGCTATTCTCCCAAATCATCGCACCCCCGCCTTCTCCCACAGAGTCCAAAAGTCTGTTCTTTACATTTGTGTCTCTTTTGCTGTCTCGCATATAGGGTCATCGTTACCATCTTTCTAAATTCCATATATATGTGTTAGTATACGGCATTGGTGTTTTTCTTTCTGACTTACTTCACTCTGTGTAATAGGCTCCAGTTTCATCCACCTCATTAGAACCGATTCGAATGAGAATACTGTTAAACTTTAGATAAAATAAGACAAGATATGTTAGGTCATGACAACTGTTTTCTGAAACCCATAATTATAAAGGGCTTTCCTAGTGGTTCAGTGGTAAGGAACCCACCTCCCATTGCAGGAGACAGGGGTTCCATCCCTTGTCCGGGAAGATCCCACATGCCATGGAGTACCTAAGCCGCGCACCACAACTACTGAATCTGTGCTCTAGTTCAGTTCAGTTCAGATGCACAGTCGTGTCTGACTCTTTGCAACCCCATAAACTGCAGCACACCAGACCTCCCTGTCCATCACCAACTTCTGGAGTTTACTCAAACTCATGTCCATTTCCAAACTCATGTCCAAACTCATGAGATGTTGATGCCATCCAACCATCCCATCCTCTGTCGTCCCCTTCTCCTCTCACCTTTGATCTTTCTTAGCATCAGGGTCTCTTTCAATGAGTCAGTTCTTTGCATCAGGTGGCCAAAGTATTGGAGTTTCCGCTTCAGGATCAGTCCTTCCAGTGAATATTCAGGACTGATTTCCTTTAGGATGGACTGGTTGGATCTCCTTGCAGTCCAAGGGACTCTCAAGAGTCTTCTCCAACACCATGGTCCAAAAGCATCAATTCTTTGGTGCTCAGCTTTCTTTTTAGTCTAATTCTCACATCCATACATGACTACTGGAAAATCCTTAGCCTTGACTAGGCAGACCTTTGTTGGCAAAGTAATGTGTTCTAGAGCCTGGGAGCCACAATTACTGAGCCTGCCCTCTGCAACAAGAGAAGACACAGCAATGAGAAACCCGTGCACTGCAACTAGAGAAAAGCCTGCATATCAATGAAGACCCAGCACAGCCAAATAAGTACATATAAAATAAATAAAAATTTAAAAGCCCTATAGTCCTTAAATACCTAACAAATGATCCTTCTTTATCATTGGGATTGTTTATCACTGATCATCCACAGTGAGGATTTAATTAGGTTATATTAGGAGCCATCAGATTTGATGCAGGGGCTAATACCCTAGTTTCCTTTTAAAAGCTCAGCTCACAACTAAGAAATTATTCTGCCTCCCTGTCCTGCTTTGCCACTGGATCTGATCCTTCTCTAGCCACCAGAATTTCTTTTCCAGACATGAACACTTGCTCAGATTACCTCCCTTCCTGACTCTGCCTCTCAGACTGAAGCAGAAACTACCATACCTGACTCCTTCCTATTGCCATGGGGGTGGGCTCAGTGTAAAGGTCATGGAGCCAGGAGGTGTGTGAGAATGAGGCGGCCAGACCCTGAGATAATGGGTTTGTGATCTGTGACCTCATCCCCTTGAGAACTGCAATTACCATTTCTCTTGTAGTGGCAATGACAGGACAGTCTTGGGGAGCTGAGAATGTTTATGATAAAAAATTTTCCCAGTTGCTAATTATGAAAACAATTCCAATTTTCTTGTAAGTGTCCCCAAAGAGACTGATGACGTGCGTGGAGAGACCCTTAACATTTTCATGATTCACAATGGAGACAGGATCTTGGATGGAAGGAGCAGTAGAAATCATGACTTGGGAGGGACAGGCAGCACAATGTATGTGTCTCCCAGGATTCCCTGAGAAGTTGTTCCACTAAGTATCCATTGTATTCTTTTAAGCTTCAGAGTATTTAGCTGCATGGTTAACTTAAGTACTCAGCAGATACATGGAATCAGAGAGAGTCCAAGATGAATTTTTAATGAGATAAGTGTAAAAGGAAGAATATGTAGATAGTTTACATTAAAAATCACTGTCCTGGGAGAATGGAGACAGGTATATGTATGGCTGAGTCCCTCTCCAGTTCATCTGAAACTATCACAATACTGTTAATTGATTATGTGTGTGCTAAGTTGCTTCGGTTGTGTCTAACTCTTTGCAACCCTACAGACTATAGCCTGTCAGGCTCCTCTGTGCATGGGATTCTCCAGGCAAGAATACTGAAGTGGGTAGCCATGCCTCCTCCAAGGGATCTTCCTGATTCAGGGATAGAACCCTAGGCTCCTGCAGGTTCTTTACCGCTAGTGCCACCTAGGAAGCCCCATTAATTGGCTACACTCCAATATAAAATAGAAAGCTTAAAAAAAGAGAAATCATTGACCTAATTTGTACAAATTTGTATAAATGAAAATTAATTTGGAAATGGTGATAATAGACATTTCTAGAATATTGTGTTTTAGCAATACAGATCCCAACACTGATATGAAGTACAAACAGAGAAATATCTACAGAAGACAGAGAGGTATTTATAAAAGTGCCTGTCACAAATGAAAACACAGGATCAGATGATTTAGCAGACAGTATCAACTGTTCTTTTTTTTTTAAATGTATTTTTGGTTGTCCTGGGTCTTCACTGATGCACATGTCCTTTCTCTAGTTGCAGTGAGCAGGGGCTTCTCCCTAATTGTGGTGTGTGGGCTTCTCATTGTGGTGGCTTCTACTCTCCCAGAGCACAGGCTCTACACTCATGGTCTTGAGTAGTTGTGGTGCACAGGCTTAGTTGTCCCATGGCCTGTGGTATCTTCCTGGACCAGCAATCGAGCCCTTGTCCCCTGCGTTGACAGGTGGATTCTAAACCACTGGACACCAGGGAAGTCCTCTGCTATTCTTTTAACTATAGCCAGGGCTGCTTTCTCCATTCAGCAGTATTGAATGGTTACCAGAGGTCTTTGTACATACTTTTGCTGAATTTCATTAATGAGCACTCATTGGTTATACAATGAATGATGAGACATGAACTTTAAGGGGAAAAATCACAGCTTTTCGTTTTCCAACAGGCAAACACACAATCTGAACAAAGCCCACTATCCATTTCCCCTGTGAGAGTTTTCAGTCCAACTGAGAAGTTTAAGAGTGAAACATCATCAGTCAGGCCATGCCTGTTTTTGACACTAACTGCAAGTGTGGGGTTTCCCCAAACCACAGTCAGTTTCAGTAATCCTCTAGAAGGACTCAGCACTCACTGAGAGCTGGTCCACTCACTGTAATGCTTGATTACAGGGTTAAGATACATTCCCTGGTGGATCAGATGTTAAGGAATTCACCTGCAATGCAGGAGACCCGGGTTTGATCCCTGTTTTTGGAAGATCTCCTGGAGAAGGGAATGGCATTGCCATTCCAGTATTCTTGCCTGGAGAATTCCATGCACAGAGGAGCCTGGTGGGGTATAGTCCTTGGGGTCACAAAGAGTTGGACATGACCAAGTGACTAAAAAAATAACATCTGTCAATGGAAGAGATGCATGGGTCAGAGTTCAGAAAAATAGTCAAATTGGAGCTCCAGTTTTCCTCTCCCCATGAAGTGATGATATGTTATTTTCCTGGCATGGATACCTTAGGATACAGGGAGTACTGCCACCAGGGAGGATCACCCAAGCCCGAGTGCCCAGAGTGTTTTACTTGTGCTTCTTTAGGATCTGTCTGTGTAGCTGAGCTTTAGTCTCCAGTTCTTCTGAGTGTCAGGCTAATCCTATCATCTCCAATTCCTCCAGAAGCCAACCTAATACTACATAGCCTAAAGCCCCAACAAACTTACCCTGCAAGAGAGGCTGGTGGCCACATCATCAAACCAAAAAATACTCCTGCTATCAGAAAGACAACCTACAGAATGGAAGAAAATATTTGCAAGTGATGCAACTGACAAAGGATTATTCTTCAAAATATACAAACAGCTCATACAGCTCAATATCAGAAATTCAAGCAAATGAGTCAAAAATTGGGCAGAAGATCCAAATAGATATCTCTTCAAAGAAAGTATACAGGTGGCCAACAGGCTCAGGAAAAAATTCCCAACATTGGTAATTATCACAAAAATGGAAATCAAGACTAGTAAGATATCACCTTACAATGGTCAGAATGGCCATCATCCAAAAGCCTACAAATCATCAATGGTGGAGAGGCTGTGGAGAAAAGGGAATCCTCCTTCATTGTTGGTGGGAAGGTAAATTGGTTTAGCCACAATCAAGAACAGGATGTAGTTTCCTTAACAAAACTAAAAACAGAGCAATTAATACCATATGACCCCACCACCCCACTTCTGGGAATATACCCAGAGAAAACTATAATTAGGAAAGATACACACATCCCAATCTTAACAGCAGCACTATTTACAATAGCTAAGATATGGAAACCCCCTAAATGTGCATCACTTGGGGAGTGGATAAAGAAGAGATGGTATATAAACACAATGGAGTATCACTCAGCCATTAAAAAGAATGAGATAATGCCATTTGCCAGTACCATGGATGGACCTAGGGATTATCATACTAAATGAAGTAAGCCAGACAGAGCAAAAAAAAAATAGCATATAATATCATTTATATGTGGAATCTTTTATTAAGAAAAGATACAAATAAACTTTTTTACAAAACAGAAAGAAACTTACAGACATAGAAAACAAAATTCTGATTGTCAAAAGGGAAAAGGGGGAGAGGGATAAGTTAGAAAGTTGGAATTAACATACACACTACCATAAATAAAACATAATCAACAAGGACCTAGTGTACAGCACAGAGAACTGCACTCAATATTTTGAAAAAACATATAAGGGAAAAGAATCTGAAAAATAAAAAAATACATATAACTGAATCACTTTGGTGTCTACACTTGAAACTAACATAACATATACTTTGATTTTTTTTTTAATATCTTAATTAAAAATCAAAACAAAAAACAGCAACGAAAAAGCCCTCATTTAAACTGGACTAAGAACTTGCTCATGGATTGTTTCTATATTTGAGCCCATGGTGCAAATATCTTAAGTTCAGTTCATTTCAGTTCAGTTGCTCAGTCATATCCAACTCTTTGCGACCCCATGAATCACAGCACGCCAGGCCTCCTGTCCATCACCCACTCCCGGAGTTCACTCAGATTCACGTAAATCGAGTCAGTGATGCCATTCAGCCATCTCATCCTTGTCGTCCCCTTCTCCTGCCCCCAATCCCTCCCAGCATCAGACTCTTTTCCAATGACTCAACTCTTCGCATGAGGTGGCCAAAGTACTGGAGTTTCAGCTTTAGCATTATTCCTTCCAAAGAAATCCCAGAGCTGATCTTCAGAATGGACTGGTTGTATCTCCTTGCAGTCCAAGGGACTCTCAAGAGTCTTCTCCAACACCACAGTTCAAAAGCATCAATTCTTCGGTGCTCAGCTTTCTTCACAGTCCAACTCTCACATCCATACACGACCACTGGAAAAACCATAGCCTTAACTAGATGGACCTTTGTTGGCAAAGTAATGTCTCTGCTTTTGAATATACTATCTAGGTTGGTCATAACTTTCCTTCCGAGGAGTAAGTGTCTTTTAATTTCATGGCTGCAGTCACCATCTGCAGTGATTTTGGAACCCGCCCCCCCCCCCAAATAAAGTCTGACACCGTTTCCACTGTTTCCCCATCTATTTCCCATGAAGTGATGGGACCGGATGCCATGATCTTTGTTTTCTGAATGTTGAGCTTTAAGCCAACTTTTTCACTCTCCACTTTCACTTTCATCAAGAGGCTTTTTAGTTCCTCTTCACTTGCTGCCATAATCTTAGGAATAGAAAATATGCCTGGAAAACCTTTACCCTTTATACACTAAAGAATCAGAAGTAGAATTTTATTTATTTATTTATTTAGGCTGTGCCGGGTCTTCTTTGTTGTGTGCAGGCTTTCTCTAGTTGTGGTGAGCATGGGCTCCTCACTGCAGTGGCTTCCCTTGCAGAGCACAGGCTCTAGGCACACAGGCTCAGTACTTACTTGTGGTGCATGGTCTCAGTTGCCCTGTGGCATGTGGGATCTTCCTGACCCAGGAATCAAACTGGAGTCTCCTGCATTGGCAGCCAGATTCTTTATCACTGAGTCACCAAGGAAGCCCCAAACCTACACTACTACTAAATATAAAATAGGTAACTAATAAGGGCTTCCCAGTTGGCTCAGATGGTAAAGTGTCTGCCTGCAGTGTGAGAGACCCAGGTTTGATCCCTGGGTTGGGAAGATCCCCTGGAGAGGGAAATGGCAACCCACTCCAGTACTCTTGCCTGGAAAATTCCATGGACCGAGTAGCCTGGTCAGCTTCAGTCCATGGGGAGGCAAAAAGTCAGACATGACTGAGCGACTTCACTTTAATAAGGACCTAGTGGGAACTTCTTAGATGGTCCAGTGGTTAAGATGAAATCCTTTCTAGGCAGGGAGAAGGGGTTCAATCCCTGGTCAGGGAACCAAGTCCCACAGGCCCCAAGGCCTGGTTTACAACAAAAAAGAAGGGACCTACTGTATAGCACAGGGAACTCTACTCAATCCTCTAAATGGCCTATATGGGAAAAGAATCTAAAAAGAGGAGATATACATACCTATGTATAACTGATTCACCTCGCTATACACCCAGAACTAACACAACATGAGAAATCAAGTATAACTTCATAAAATTTTAAAAACATACAATTTATGTTTTTCTGTTAAGATTAGGCGATTTTGTGTTCTTCATGTACAGAAAGCAGAGACTGGATACAATGGAGTCACGGCTCATGAGCAGAAAGGGGCTGATAAAGGGGAAACACACATTAATCAGGCCAGTTGTATACACCAACCACCAACTGGGATTATGAAAAAGAGCAAGAGTAATGTTAAAGATGGAGGACAGGGTGTGGAAACACATGAAGGTGCTCGCCAAGAGTAGGATGCTTTGGGTAGCTCTGGACTCAGCAGAGGATCTGGGAGACACACAAGCCTTGTGAATATACTGGACTTGCCGACTGTGTCTGTACAGGGTGAGAATCATGGAGCCACTGGCCCAGAAGATGAGCACAGATAATGAAACTTCAGGGAACACGACCAAAGCTATATATATTGAGCCTGAGATGTTCTCAAGATCTGTGGCAACACAGTACCCTGAATCTCTTGTATTTGTCATGTTTGTGCTGTGCCATTTGCCAGAAACATATAATGCATACAGAGGAAAAAAGAGATTTACAAACATACACTGGATCCAGCAGAAGGAAATGGAGAAGGCAATGTACTTTGGGGCTTTGACTTTAAGATTCTTCCAACAGGAGTTCTTTGGGCTGATCGTGATGGTCTGAAACACACTCAAGAGGCAGGTGGTACCAATGGACATACTCCTGCCTACTCTCTCAACATACAAAATAAGTTTGCAGGCAAAATCACTGGCAAAATATTTCAACCTCAAAGTTGTAATTGTCTGAGGGACTCCTTTCGAGAGAATGACCAAAAAGTTGGCTATAGTCAGGTGCTTGCAAATCAAATCTGTGACCCTCAACCTACACAGAGTGTGGTAAAGAAAGAGGTAATGGTACAGAAGGGAGAAATTGCCCCAGATTCCAAGCACAGTCTGTAACAAGAAGATTATTCCTATGGCCAGTTGGCTGGAGGCTATTGTGTCATTCAAGATAATACCCTTTAAATGATGACAACAGTGATTCTTCAGAGCAGAATGGCTCATATAAATTTGTGACATCAACAGCCAACTTTCCTTGTTTACTTTTATGAAATTGCCAAGGCTTCAGGAGACAAGAAAAGATGATGAGAGAATCAGTATATTTTATGGAAAGGTCAGCAGGAAGGATGAAGTGGTGGTAACCTGGAGGAAGCAATGACAAATGAGAGTAAATTGAAAGAAAGCATAAAACAACTTTTCAATAAGAAGCTTACTGGAGGAGAAAACAAAATCTCCATCAGTGCCCTTATCTTAAAACAGGTCAATTCTAAATGCATTCCCTTCTAAATTTTAAAGAAGATAATGTATTATTGTAGGGACTTCCTTGATGGCTCAGTTGGTAAAAAATCTGCCTGCAATGCAGGAGACCCTAATTCAATACCTGGGTCAGGAAGATCCTCTGGAGAAGGGATAAGCTACCCACTCCAGAATTCTTGGGCTCCCATGTGGCTCAGCTGGTATTTTAAAAAAGATAATGTATTATTTTAGAAAAAAAGACAGAAGTTATTCTAGGGTCTTACAATTTTAAATATATGCTAAAGGTACTTCCCAGGTTTTCTGGTAGTTAAAAATCTGTCTTGCAATGCAGGGGACACAGGTTTGATCCATGGTTGGGGAACTAAGATCCTATATGCCACAGGGTAACTAAGCCAGGGATCTCAAACTAGAGAGTCTTTGCACCACAACAAAAGATCCTCCATGATACAACAAAGCTTCCACATGATGTAACTAAGACCCAGTGCAGCTAAATAAATAAATATTTAAAATATATATATACGCTAAACAGCACAGACTATATAAAACATATGGTGAAATAACTTTTGCACACATGAATATTAAGACGGGTTCTCATCATACACACACACACACACACACACAAAGATACAACTTAGAATCACACAAGCATGTCCTAAAAACCACAAAGTAGAATGAACAGTGTACAGAGTCTTCAAACAGAAACTTCGAGAAAGAAGTTATTCAGTGCATAAGACATATGGAAAAATATTCCACATGCCTGGTAATCAGGACAATTGAAATATCACCACTACTTATATGTCATCAAATACCATCAAGAAATCTGAAACAGAAATGACAAAAATGCCAAGTTTTGGCATGGCTGTGGATCAACCAAGAATCTCATACACTGATGGTGGGTGTTCAAATTGGTACAAACATTTTGGAAAACTGTGGTATCTACTTAGCAGATCAGATGTAATCCTGGTCTAAGAAATCCACCCCTATGAATATACTCACCAGGATTTTGTACATGTATCACCCAAAGATTAGTTATATTAATAGAATTTATATGCGGGCCCTAATCTTTGCTCATCAGTCAGTTCAGTTCAGTTCAGTCTCTCAGTCATGTCCGACTCTTTGCGACCCCATGAATTGCAGCACGCCAGGCCTCCCTGTCCATCACCAACTCCCAGAGTTCACTGAGACTCGCTCATAGTAGCCCCTAACTCTTAACACCCAGCTACCCATTAACAGTTGAATGATCAATTAATCCTTTGATAGTCATACGGTGAAGTCCTATTTAGCAATGATAATGAAAAAACAAAAATAATATTAAACAATACAGATAAACTCACAAAGATGTAATGGAATGGAGGAAAAAAGTCCAAAAGAAAGATGATGTATGATTCCTTTCATGTGAAGGCCAAGAGATGCAATGTGATCTAATATTAAATGTCATAATAGTTACAAATGTCTACCCAATAATCCAGGGCTACAAATATACCCAACAAAGCTATAGTCTTGGAAACAGTGAGTTAGAAGGAGCAGAGAAGAGTTTCATGGGTACTGGAAACATTCTGTTTCTTGATCTAGTTGTGGTCTCCAGAGGTGCAATCATTCCTGAAATTTCACTGAGCTACCCAGTGAAAACATGTCTTTCTGCAAACATGTCTTTCATTTTTAAAAACACATGTATGATCAAAAAATGTGGAAGGAACTTGGGAAAGACTGTTTCTGTAAATGTGTCTCAACTGCTGCCTATGTCTGTGAAGGAAGGGAGCTGTAAGCCCTATCATAACTCCAACAATGAAACATCAGAAAATAGTAACACTGCTGCATATGGTGAGTCACTGATTTTGTCATAAAATTCAGCAGAGCAGTATCCTAAGTCTTCATGCTTTATTTTGATTTGTTGCTCCATTTGGCCTCATATCATGGGGAAAATAATGTTTACAGAGAGATATGACTTGTGACCACGCAATCTTCTCCTAAAGACCAGGAAATATAATGAACAGTAGACATAGTCTTCATATAGAAACTTCAAGAAAGTAGTTACATACTGTCCAGTAGTGTAAAGTGGAGACCTCGATATACTCAGGAGCTATTTTTTAAAGAAGATTTTATTTATTTCATCTCATTTATTTATTTGGCTGCACCATGTCTTAGTTAATGACATGTAAACTCTTAGTTATGGTACGTAAACACTCAGCAATCGCATGCGGCTTCTAGTTTCCTGACCAGGGACCTAGACCCCCTGCATTGGGAGCACAGTCTTAACCTCTGGACCACAGGGAAGCTTTTGCTTTAAGTTCCACCCACCTGGATTTCCTGGGGCTGATCTTGTTGGCTGGAGACACTTAAGGGGCCAGAAGGGCCAGTGGACACACCCTACCAGCTTTGGGGGCATAGAGAACACATTTGCATGGCTAAATCACTGAAGACAAGCTTCAGTTAAAGGCTGCTGTTGTCACGGAGATTCCTTTAAAGGGAATGACCAAGAAGCGACTACAGTCCTGTGCCTGAAGGTCAAATCTGTGAACCTCAACCCACATTCATGGTAGTAAAGGGAGAGATTAAAGTGAAGAGAGAAAACGCCCAGGATTCCAACTACAGTCTGAGAGGAGCACACCATCCTTATTGCCAACTCCCTGGAGGCCATTCTGCCAGTTGTTTGATGTTCATAACTGCATAGGGTAGGTACTGACACTGATTTATTGCAAAGATAAGGAGATCCTAGGTACAGAGAGGTCAGGTAATCTGTGTAAATTCACATGCTGATTACAGGCTGAGTGCTGGTATGAACCTGGTAGGCTGATGGCAAGACAGTGCCCTAACCACTGTGATGCACCAGCCAAACACATCATCTGTGTTTTTGAATAATCCATTGTGAAATTTAGTTTTGTTTTTATATCATATAGTTTATTTTATCAGTTTGGTCCAGTCACTCAGTTGTGTCTGACTCTTTGCAACCCCATGGATGGCAGCATACCAGGCTTCCCTGTCCATCACCAACTCCTGGAACTTGCTCAAACTCATGTCCATTGAGCTGGTAATGCCATCCAAACATCTCATCCTCTGTCATCCCCTTCTCCTCCTGCCTTCAATATTTCCCAGCATCAGGGTCTTTTCCAGTGAGTCAGTTCTTCACATCGGGTGGCCAGAGTATTGGAGTTTATTCCATTGTATTTATATGTTATAATTTTGGTTGTAAAAAGTTTCCATATCTGCATTAGTAGTTTTCTGTAGGTCAATAACATATCAAAAAGACTCCCTGGATTCAGAAATGGCAACCCACTTCAGTATTCTTGCCTGGGAAACCCTATGAACAAAGGAGCCTGGCAAGCTACAGTCCATGGAATCACAAACTGAGCCATTAACATGTATACACACACACACACAAACACACACAATCCTACAGGAAAGTACCTTCTGTCCATATGGATTTAACGAATGCAAGATTTCCTCAATATAAGTTTTGCAACAGAAAGATGCATTTCTATTATGCCAGGTACAAATTCAGTATGATATCTATCAAAAAAAAAAAAGACTTGGACAATAATATTTTATTTAAAAAATTATGAACCATGAATTACTACTATATGATAAATGAGTATAGGATAGAAATGATTATTTTGATAAATCCTTAGGTATTTATAAAACTGAGGTTAAGTGAGACTACAATATAACAAGATTTGTGAAGAATATTAACATACTACTGCTGCTGCTGCTGCTGCTGCTGCTGCTGCTAAGTCACTTCAGTCGTGTCTGACTCTGCGACCCCATAGATGGCAGCCCATCATGCTCCCCCGTCCCTGGGATTCTCCAAGCAAGAACAGTGGAATGGGTTGCCATTTCCTTCTCCAATGCATGAAACTGAAAAGTGAAAGTGAAGTCGCTCAGTCGTGTCTGACTCTTCGCGACCCCATGGACTGCAGCCTACCAGGCTCCTCCGTCCATGGGATTTTCCAGGCAAGAGTACTGGAGTGGGGTGCCATCGCCTTCTCCATTAACATATTGCTGCTGCTGCTGCTGCTGCTAAGTTGCTTCAGTCATGTCCGACTCTGTGTGACCCCATAGACGGCAGCCCACTAGGCTCCTCTGTCTCTGGGATTCTCCAGGCAAGAATACTGGAGTGGGTTGCCATTTCCTTCTCCAATGCATGAAAGTGAAAAGCGAAAGTGAAGTCTCTCAGTCGTGTCCGACTCTTTGAGACCCCATGGACTGCAGCCTACCAGGCTCCTCCGTCCATGGGATTTTCCAGGCAAGAGTACTGGAGATTAACATATTAGAGACATGTAAAAGTATAATCTGGGGAACATTGACTCTTGTGTGTTGCAAAAGTGAAACCATAAAGAAATGAATGTGTGCTTGGACTTGGTGTTAGAATATTACAAGATTAGACAACATATGAGAAGATACATTTGGTCCTGACAACTATATTCCAAACCTCACCATTATAAAGCTTCCTTTTCCTTAAATGCTGCCTCTCTATCTTGAGGAGGGATAGCAATCTCGCCGTCATCATCAGACCTCAAATGTTTCAGAAAAGACACCATTGCTATGTCTAGTAAGCATATTATATGCCTAGACTACAATCCTTTCTGTTTTCAAACAAATTCATATTCATGCTTTCAGTAGAGGATTAGAAAATCATTACTTTTCTATCCTAGTCTTTATGGAAAGCATAAAGGCATTTTGATAACACTTCTAATACAAATTTAAAATTAATCTAGAATTTCTGAAAGGTTATGTTGCAGCAGATTGATCTTAAAAATATAACCCTTAAGCTCCTTGAAGATGATGTTTTGGCATTTCCCTGGTGGTCCAGTGGCTAAGACTCGCTTGCAGTGAAGGGAGCCTGGGTTTGATTCCTGGTCAGGAAAATAGATCCCACATGCTGCAACTAAGATAAGTACTTTTAAAATGATTCTTCATTATTATCAGTAGGATTATTCCTGTGATTCCTCCCCAGTAAGAATTTCAAAAAATAGCTTTAGGAGCTGTCAAGTTCAGAGTTGCCTGATGCTGGGAAAGATTGAAGGCAGGAGGAAAAGGGGATGACAGAGGATGAGATGGGTGGGTGTCATCACCAACTCCAATGGACATGAGTCTGAGAAAATTCTGGGAGATAGTGAAGTACAGGGAACCCTGGCATGCTGCAGTCAAAGAGTTGGACACAACTGAGCAACTGAACAACAAAGATCTTGATCTTGCTTTACCTAAGCTCTCTCCTAAGGAACTGTTCTGCTTTCCTGACCTTCTTTGCCACTGGACCTGTTCCCACTCTACCCCCCACCCTGCAGAAAGATCCCTTTTCCAAACATAAATACTTACTCACACCTCCTTCCTTACAGACTCTGTCTCCTCTTAGACAGAAATACAAAGAACTTGACTCCTCATTCCTTCTCATGAGAAGGATGATGGGCTCAGGGTGAAGGTCATGGCAGCCAGGACGTGAGTGGGAGGGAGGCAGTCTGACCCTGAGATATAGGTTTAGGAGCTGTGATCTCATCCTCCTTCAGAACTGCAATTATCATTTCACTTGAAGTGGCAATGACAGGACTAGCTTGAGGAGCTAATGATCTTTCTGAAAAACTTTTTTTGAGTTGCTAATTACCAAAGCCAATGGTGAGTCTCCTGTGAGTATCTCCAAAGAGACCACTGATACGTTTGAGAGAAGCTCATAATTTTTCATGATGAAGGTTATTTTGAAATGATTAGGATTTCTACACAACTCTGAAATCTGTTGCCTTTGTAAACAGGTTGTTTGATCTTAGAGATTCCCCCACAGGGGAATTAAGTGTTAACCCACTTAACAAAGTCAATTGTGAGTCTACCAGGATTTGTTCTGGAAACAAACAAAAAAACACCGAATTAAACTTGAGCATGACATAAAAAATCTTTTGGTGTCTGTTCATTATTTATATACTTGGCTGTGCTGGGTCTTAGTTGTGGCATGGGAACTATTAGTTTCAGCATGTGGGTTCTAGTTCCCTGATCAGGGATCAAACTTGCACACCCCCTGCAATGGGAGCTTGGAGTCTTAGCCACCAGACCACCAGGGAAGTCCCTGTATGGGACCTTCTTTCTTGTACTCAAAACAGCTCTACCTCTTCTTCTCTTTCCTGCATTTCTGATCCTACACTGGACTGTACAGTTTTAGATCCTGGGTAAGGACTTAGGTTGACCTTAGAGCTAGAGTAACAGAAATGATAGTGAAGGAATATCTTTGGGTCTTGGAGGTGGCTTTTCAATGTTGGCTGTAGCACTTATCTGTCTTTGCAGCACTTTTATGGCCTTTGTTCATGGTACACGAAAGGCTTCTAGTCACTCACATATCCACCATGCCTCCCTTTGAGCCTGGAGCCAAATCCTTGAGTCCACCTTTCTCCAGCATTTACGGCTCACAGCCAACTCCATTTTCTTGCCTGGAAATAGGCTGATGGTTGCCTTCAGTTCAGTCACTCTGTCATGTCCTCCTCTTTGTGACCCTTGGACTGCAGCACACCAGGCCTCCCTGTCCATCACCATCTCTTGAAGCTTGCTCAAACTCATGTCCATCAAGTCAGTGATGCCATCCAACCATGTCATCCTCTGTTATCCCCTTCTCCTGCCTTCAATCTCTCCCAGCATCTGAGTCTTTTCCAGTGAGTCAATTCTTAGCATCAGGTGGCCAAAGTATTGGAGCTTCAGCTTCAGCATCAGTCCTTCCAAAGAATATTCCAGAATGATTTCCTTTGGAATTGACTAGTTTGATCTTCTTGCAGTCCAAGGGACTCTCAAGAGTCTTCTCCAACACCATGGTTCAAAAGCATCAGTTCTTTGGTGCTCAGCTTTCTTTATGGTCCAGTTTTCACTTGCACATATGACTACTGGAAAAACCATAACTTTGACTAGATGGACCTTTGTCAGGAAAGTAATGTCTCTGCTTTTTAATATGCTGTCCTGGTTGGTTATAGCTTTACTTTCAAGGAGCAAGTGTCTTTTAATTTCAGAGCTGCAGTCACCATCTGCAGTGATTTTGGAGCCCAAGAAAATAAAGTCTGTCAGTGTTTCCATTGTTTCCCCATCTGTTTTTCAAGAAGTGATGGGACTAGATGCCGTGATCATCTTTTTTTGAATGTGGAGTGTTAAGCCAGGTTTTTCACTCTCCTCTTTCACTTTCATCTAGAGGCTCTTTAGTTTCTTGTTGCTTTCTGCCATAAGGGTGGTATCATCTGCATATCTGAAGTTATTGATATTTCTCTCAACAATCTTAATTCCTGCTTGTGCTTCATCCAACCCAGGATTTTACATGACATACTCTGCATAGAAGTTAAATTAGCAGAGTGACAATATACAGCCTTGACATATTCCTTTCCCAACTTGCAACCAGTCCGTTGTTCCATGTCTGGTTCTAACTGTTGCTTCTTGACCTGCAAACAGATTTCTCAGGAGGCAGGTAAGGTGTTCTGGTATTCCCATGTCTTGAGGAGTTTTCCACAGTTTGTTGTGATCCGCACAGTCAAATGTTTATGCTCCTGACTTCTGAGTTTCAGTATCTCTGCTATGCATGAAGAAAGCTCTGGTTTAAAAGGATTTCAAATTAGTCAGAGACAAACTATGTCATATCTTTTTGCAAAGGAATTTCCACTCATTTCTTTATTGGGGTTAAAGCACTGAAATACATGCCTAACTCTGTTGAAGGAGCTTGCCGTTTTGCTGGCAGAAATGGATGACTGTGTTCACATTTTTTATTGTCTGAATAGGACAGGAAACCTATCTTCTGGAATGGGAGATCCCAGTTCTGCATTCTGTCCTTAATGTTTTCCTGATGTCAGTCTTGTAGGGTCATAGCTTCTTTCAAGGATGAAGCTTTGGGCTTTGGGCTCTAGGGATCCAAGGACACCTGGCTCTCCCTTCTGCCCTCCGCATGGCTTTAAGAACCCCTGGGCAGCTACCATATTCTCCCAAGGACAGTCTGTGGATGGGACATGAGTTAGTCATTAAAAGCCAAGTTTTCTGATACAAGGATGCTGTGACGGCAACTGTGATGGCAAAGCTGGCTCTGGAGCTACCTCCAGTTTCATACTCTACTCACCAGCAAGATGGGTTTTTTTTGTAATGGGGAATTCTATTTTTTAAAATTAATTTATTTACTTTAATTGGAAGCTAATTAGTTTGCAATATTGTAGTGGTTTTTGGAATACATTGACATGAATCAGCCATGGGTGTACATGTGTCACCCATCATGAATCCCCTCCCACCTCACTCCCCATCCCATCCTTCAGAGTTGTCCCAGTGCACCAGCCCTGAGCACCCTGCCTCATGCATCGAACCTGAACTGGTGATCTGTTTTACATATGGTAATAAACATGTTTCAATGCTGTTCTCTCAAATCATCCCACTCTCACCTTCTCCCACACTGTCCAAACATCTGTTCTTTACCTCTGTGTCTCCTATGCTATCTTACATATAGGGTCATCATTACCTTCTTTCTACATTACACATATATGCGTTAATATATTGTATTGGTGTTTTCCTTTCTGACTTACTTCTTTCTGTATAATAGGCTCCACTTTCATCCACCTCATTAGAACTGATTCAAATGCACTAATATTCCATTGTGTATGTGTACCACAGCTTTCTTATCAATTCATCTTCTGATGGACATCTAGGTTGCTTCCATGTTCTAGATATTGTAAACAGTGGTGGGATGGACATTGGGGTACACGTGTCTCTTTCAATTCTGGTTTCCTCGGTGTATATGTCCAGCAGCGGGATTGCTGGGTCATATGGCAGTTCTATTTCCAGTTTTTTAAGGAATCTCCACACTGTTCTCCATAGTGGCTATACTAGTTTGCATTCTCATGAACAGTGTAAGAGGGTTCCCTTTTCTCCGCACCCTCACTAGCACTTACTGTGTGTAGGCTTTTTGATAGCAGCCATTCTGACTAGCGTGAGATGGTACCTCATTGTGGTATTGGTTTGCATTTCTCTGATAATAGAGATGTTGAGCATCTTTTCATGTGTTTGTTAGCCATCTGTATGTCTTCTTTGGAGAAGTGTCTGTTTAGTTCTTTGGCCCATTTTTTGATGGGTTGTTCATTTTTCTGGAATTGAGCTGCATGAGCTGCTTGTATATTTTTGAGACGAATTCTTTGTCTGTTGCTTTGTTTGCTATTTTCTCCCATTCTGAAGGCTTTCTTTTCACTTTGCTTATAGTTTCCTTCGTTGTGCAAAAGCTTTTACATTTAATTAGATTCCATTTGTTTATTTTTGCTTTTATTTCCAATACCCTGGGAAGTGGGTCATAGTGGATCCTACTATGATTTTATGAGAGTGTTTTGCCTATGTTTTCCTCTAGGAGTTTTATAGTTTCTGGTCTTATGTTTAGATCCTTTATCCATTTTCTGTTTATTTTTGTGTGTGGTGTTAGAATGTGTTCTAGTTTCATTCTTTTACAAGTGGTTGACCAGTTTTCCCAACATCACTTGTTAAAGAGATTGTCTTTTTTTCATTGTATATTCTTGCCTCCTTTGTCAAAGATAAGGTGTCCATAGGTGTATGGATTTATCTCTGGGCTTTCTATTTTGTTCCACTGATCTATATTTCTGTCTTTGTGCCAGTGCCATTCTGTCTTAATGACTGTAGCCTTGTAGTATAGTCTGAAGTCTGATAGGTTGATTCCTCCAGTTCCATTCTTCTTTCTCAAGATTTAGCTATTTGAGGTTTTTGTATTTCCATACAAACTGTGAAATTATTTGTTCTTGTTCTCTGAAAAATACCATTGGTAGCTTGGTAGGGATTGCATTGAATCTATAGATCGCTTTGTGTAGTATACTCATTTTTACTGTATTGATTTTCCTGATCCGTGAACATGGTATATTTCTCCATCTATTTGTGTCATCTTTGATTTCTTTCATCAGTGTTTTATAGTTTTTTATATGAGAAGACTCTTGAGAGTCTCTTGGATTGCAAGGAAATCCAACCAGTCCATCCTAAAGGAGATCAGTCCTGGGTGTTCATTGGAAGGACTGATGTTGAGGCTGAAACTCCAATACTTTGGCCATCTGATGCGAAGAACTGACTCATTGGAAGAGACCCTGATGCTGGGAAAGATTGAGGGCAGGAGGAGAAGGGGATGACAGAAGATGACATGGTTGGATGGCATCATTGACTCAATGGACGTCAGTTTGGGTGGACTTCAAGAGTTGGTGGTCGACTTCAGGAGTTGGTGTTGGACAGGGAGGCCTGGTCTGCTGTGCTTCATGGGGTCGCAAAGAGTTGGACATGACTGAGTGACTGGACTGAATTGATATATATATAGGTCTTTTGTTTCTTTAGGTCGATATATTCCTAAGTATTTTATTCTTTTCATTGCAATGGTGAATGGAATTGTTTCCTTAATTTCTCCTTCTATATTTTCATTGTTAGTGTATAGGAATGCAAGGGATTTCTCTGTGTTAATTTTATATCCTTAAACTACACTATATTCATTGATTAGGTCTAGGAATTTTCTGGTGGTGTCTTTCAGGTTTTCTCTGTAGAGGATCATGTCATCTGCAAACAGTGAGAGTTTTACTTCTTCTTTTCCAATCTGGATTCCTTTTCTTTTTCTTTTCTGATTGCTGTGGCTAAAACTTTCAAAACTCTGTTGAATAGTAGTGGTGAGAGTGGACACCCTTGTCTTGTTCCTGACTTTAGGGGAAATGCTTTCAATTTTTCCCCATTGAGGATAATGTTTGCTGTGGGTTTATCATATATGGGTTTTATTATGTTGATGTATGTTCCTCCTGTGCCTGCTTTCTGGAGGGTTTTAAAATCATAAATGGATGTTGAATTTTGTTAAAGGCTTTCTCTGCATCTATTGAGATAATCCTATGGTTTTTATCTTTCAATTTGTTTATGTGGTAGACCACATTGATTGATTTGTGAATATTGAAGAATCCTTGCATCCCTGGGATAAAGCCCACTTGGTCATGATGTATGATCTTTTTAACATGTTGTTGGATTCTGTTTGCTAGACTTTTGTTAAGGATTTTTGCATCTATGTTCATCAGTGATAATGGCCTGTAGATTTCTTTTTTTGTGGCATCTTTGTCTGGTTTTGGTGTTAGGGTGATGGTGGCCTCATAGAATGAGTTTGGCAGTTTACTTTCCTCTGCAGTTTTCTGGAAAAGTTTGAGTAGGATAGGTGTTAGCTCTTTAAATTTTTGGTAGAATTCACCTTTGAAGCCATCTGGCCCTGGCCTATTGTTTGTTGGAAGATTTTTTTTATTCCAGTTTCAATTTCCATGCTTGTGATGTGTCTGTTAAGATTTTCTGTTTTTTCCTGGTTCAGTTTTGGAAGGTTAAACTTTTCTAAGAACTCACCCATTTCTTCCAAGTTGTCCATTTTATTGGCACACAGTTGCTCATAGTGGTCTCTTATGATCCTTTGTATTTCTGTGTTGTATGTTGTGATTTCTCCACTTTCATGTGTAATTTTGTTGATTTGATTCTTCTCCCTTTTTTCCTTGATGAGTCTGGCTAATGGTTTGTCTATTTTATTTATCTTCTCAAAAAAAACAGCTTTTAGTTTTGTTGATTTTTGCTATAGTATCCTTTGTTGCTTTTTCATGTACTTTTGCCCAAATTTTTATTATTTCTTTCCTTCTACGAATGCTGGGGTTCTTTATTTCTTCTTTTTCTTGTTGCTTTAGGTGTAAAATTAGGTCATTTATTTGATTTTTCTCTGGTTTCTTGAGGTAAGCTTGTATTGCAAGATAGGTTTTAAGGAATGGCATCAACATACAGGGTAAAGGAGAGCTTGGCATGCTTACTGGAGCCCTCAGTTGATTTTTCCTCATGTAAATTTTGGACTGTTTTCCACTATATCCCAGGACACTTCTCCTAATATTGGTTGAGGACCAGAGAACTTCTCAGGCTTAACTTTTCTTCTGAATCTATGAAATTTCTCTCCCCAGATACTCTTCGCTGGAGCTGCTAATTTTCCTGTATACCAAAGAAACAGCCATCTGTGGACTTCTCTGATGGTCCAGTGGTTAAGACTCTGCACTCCCAATGCAGGGGGTCTAGGTTCGATCCCCTGGTTGGGGAACTAGACCCCAGGTCACTACTAAGAACTGGGCTGCAGAGTTGGACTATAAAGAAAGTTGAGTGCCAAAGAATTGACTCTTTTGAATTATGATGTTGGAGAAGAGTCTTGAAAGTCCCTTGGACTGCAAGAAGATTCAACCAGTCCATCCTAAAGGAAATCAGTCCTGAATATTCATTGGAAGGCCTGATGCTAAAGTTGAAACTCCAATATGTTGGCCACCTGATGTGAAGAACTGACTCATTTGAAAAGACGCTGATGCTAGGAAAGATAGAAGGTGGGAGGAGAAGGGGATGACAGAGGATGAGATGGTTGGATGGCATCACCAACTCAATGGACATGAGCTGGGTAAACTCCGGGAGTTGGTGATGGACAGGGAGGCCTGACGTGCTGCAGTCAATGGAGTTGCAAAGGGTCAGACATTACTGAGCACTGAACTGAACTGAACTGAAATGTAAAAGGAAGAACATGTCAATAGTTTACATTAGAAGTCACTCTTCCGTTAGATTGGACACATGCATATGTATGGCTGAGTCCCTTCACTGTTCATCTGAATCGAACACTGTTAATTGGTTATGTGTGTGCTAAGTCACTTCAGTTGTGAATGATTCTTTACAACCCTATGGACTTTACCCTGTTAGGCTCCTTGGTCCATGGGATTCTCTAGGCAAGAATACTGAAGTGGGTTGCCATGCCCTCCTCCTCCATGGAATCTTCCTGACTCAGGGATTGAACCCAAGTCTCCTGCATTGGCAAGCAGGTTCTTTACCACTAGTGCCACCTGGGAAGCCCCATTAATTGGCTATACTCCAATATAAAATAAAAAGTTTTAAAAAAGAAATCATTGAACTAATTTGTATAAATTTGTATAAATGAATATTAATTTGGAAATGGTGATAATAGACATTTTCTAGGATGTTGTATTTATCAATACAGATTCCCAACACCGATATGAAGTGCAAACAGAGAATTATCCACAGAAGACAGAGTGATATTTATAAAAGTGCCCATCACAAATGAAATCACCAGGATCATATAGTTTAGCAGACAGTATCAACCTTTTTTTTTTTTAATGTATATTTGGTTGCACTGGATCTTCACTGATGCACCTGGCCTTTCTCTAGTTGTGGTGAATGGGGGATACTCTCTAATTCTGGTGTGTGCACTTCTCCTTGTGGTTGTTTCTATTCTCCCAGAGCATAGGCTTTAGACCCATGGTCTTGAGTAGGGTGGCACACAGGCTTACTTGTCCCATGGCCTGTGTTATCTTCCTGGACCAGCAATTGAGCCCTGCATTGACAGATGGAGTCTAAACCACTGGACAGCAGGGAAGTCCTCTGCTATTCTTTTAACTATAGCCAGGGCTGCTTTCTCCATTCAGCAGTAATGAATGGTTACCAGAGGTCTTTGTACATACTTTCACTGAATTTCATTAATGAGCACTCATTGGTTATACAATGAATGATGAGACATGAACTTTAAGGGGGAAAATCACTGCTTTTCATTTTCCAACAGGCAAACACACAATCTGAACAAAGCCCACTATCCATTTCCCCTGTGAGAGTTTTCAGTCCAACTGAGAAGTTTAAGAGTGAAACGTCATCAGTCAGGCCATGCCTGTTTTTGACACTAACTGCAAGTGTGGGGGTTCCCCAAACCACAGTCAGTTTCAATAATCCTCTAGAAGGACTCAGCACTCACTGAGAGCTGGTCCACTCATTGTAATGCTTGATTACAAGGTAAAGATACATTCCCTGGTGGATCAGGTGGTATGGGATTTGCCTGCAATGCAGGAGACCTGGGTTTGATCCCTGTGTTTGGAAGATGTCCTGGAGAAGGGAATGGCAACCCACTCCAGTATTCCTGCCTAGAGAACAAGGACAGAGGAGCCTGGTGGGGTATAGTCCTTGGGATCACAAAGAGTTGCACATGACAGAGCGACTAAAAAAATAACATCAGTCAATGGAAGATGCATGGATCAGAGTTCAGAAAAAATAATCAAATTGGAGCTCCAGTTTTCCTCTCCCCATAAAATGATGGTATGTCATTTTCTTGACATTGATACCTGACGACTCTAGGAGTACTGCCATCAAGGAGGTTCACCCAAGCCCAAGTGCCCAGAGTGTTTTACTTGAGCTCCTTTAGGATCTTTCTGTGTGGCTGAGCTTTAGTGTCCAATTCTTCTGAGAGTCAGAGTAATCCTATCATCTCCATTTCCTCCAGAAGCCAGCCTGATACTACATAGCCTAAAGCCCCAAAAAACTTACACTGTGAGAGGGGCTTGTGGCCATGCCATTAACCAAACAAAAAAAAATATTTCTTCTATAAGAAGGACAACCTACAGAATGGGAGAAAATATTTGCAAGTAATGCAACTGACTAAGGATTAATCTCCAAAATATACAAACAGCTCATATAATTCAATACCAGAAATTCAAGCAACCCAATCAAAAATTGTGCACAAGATCCAAATAGACATTTCTTCAAAGAAAGTATACAGGTGGCCTACAGGCTCAGGAAAAACTGCTCAACATCACTAATTGTCAGAGAAATGCAAATCAAGACTAGTGAGATATCACCTTATCCTGGTCAGAGTGGCCATTATCAAAAAGTCTACAAATAATCAATGGTGGAGAGGGTGTGAAGAAAAGAGAATCCTCCTTCATTGTTGATGGGAATGTAAACTGGTTCAGCCACTATTCAGAACAGGATGCAGTTTCCTTAAGAAAACTAAAAACAGAGCAATTAATACCATATGATCCTACAATGCCACTCCTGGGCACATATCCAGAGAAAACTATAATTTGGAAAGATACATGCATCCCAGTGTTCACAGCAGCACTATTTACAGTAGTTAAGGAAATAGTTCCAGTTCTTCTGAGAGTCAGGGTAATCCTATCATCTCCATTTCCTCCAGAAGCTAGCCTGATACTACATAGCCTAAAGCCCCATGGAAACAACCTAAATGTGCATTACCTGATGAATGGATGAAGAAAATAGGGTATATAAACTCAAGGGAATATCACTCAACCATTAAAAAGAATGAAATAATGCCATTTGCAGTACCATGGATGGACATAGGGATTATCATACTAAATGAAGTAAGCCAGACAGAGCAAACAGATAGCATATAATATCGCTTATATGTGGAATTAAAAAAAAATGCAAATAACTTGTTTACAAAGAGAAAAAGACTCACAGACATAGAAAATAAAACTTATGATCATCAAAAAGGAAAAGAGGGAGGAGGGATAAATTAGGAAGTTGAAATCAACTTATACATATTACCAAATATAAAATAGATAAATAGCAAGGACCTAGTGTATAGCACAGGGAATTGCACCCAGTATTTTGTAATAATCTATAAGGGAAAATAATCTGAAAAAGAAAAATATATATATATATAACTGAATCACTTTGCTCTCTACACCTGAAACTAACATAACAATTGAAAATTTTTTTCAATTTTTAAAAATATCTTAATTAAAAAACAAAACAAAAAACAAACAAACAAAAGCCCTCATTTACCCAGCAATCCCACTGCTGGTCATACATACCGAGGAAACCAGAAGTGAAAGAGACACATGTATCCCAATGTTCATCACAGCAGTGTTTACAATAGCCAGAACATGGAAGCAACCTAGATGTCCATTGGCAGACGAATGGATAAGAAAGCTGTGGTACATATACACAATGGAATATTACTCAGCTATTAAAAAGAATGCATTTGAATCAGTTCTAATGAGGTGGATGAAACTGGAGCCTGTTATACAGAGTGAAGTAAGGCAGAAAGAAAAACACCAATACAGTATATTAACGCACATATATAGAATTTAGAAAGATGGTAACAATGATCCTGTATGCAAGACAGCAAAAGGGACACAGATGTAAAGAACAGACTTTTGGACTCTGTGGGAGAAGGCGAGGGTGGGATGATTTGAGAGAATAGCATTGAAAGATGTATATTAAAATATGTAAAACAGATTGCCAGTCCAGGTTTGATGCGTGAGACAGGGTGCTCAGGGCTGGTGTACTGGGATGATCCTGAGAGATGAGATGGGGAGGGAGGTGGAAGGAAGGGTCAGGATGGGGAACACATGTACACCCATGGCTGATTCATGTGAATGTATAGCAAAAACCACCACAGTATTGTAAAGTAATTAGCCTCCAATTGAAAAAAAAAAAAAAGCCCTCATTTAACTGGACTAAGAACTTGCTCATGGGTTGTTTCTACATTTGAGCCCATGGTGCAAATATCTTAGGCATATAAAATATGCCTAGCAAAACTTTACCCTTTATACACTAGAGGATCAGAAGTGGAATTTTATCTATTTATTTAGGCTGTGCTGGGTCTTCTTTGTTGTGTGCAGGCTTTCTCTAGTTGTGGTGAGTGTGGGCTCCTCACTGCAGTGGCTTCCCTTGCAGAGCACAGGCTGTAGGCACACAGGCTCAGTACTTGTGGTACATGGGCTCAATTGCCCTGTGGCATGTGGGATCTTCCCTACCCAGGAATCGAACCGAAGTCTCCTGCATTGCCAGCCATATTTATCACCGAGTCACCAAGGAAGCCCCAACATACACTACTAAATATAAAATAGGTAAGTAATAAGGGTGTTCTTTGGAAGGAATGATGTTAAAGCTGAAACTCCAATACTTTGGCCACCTTATGAGAAGAGTTGACTCATTGAAAAAGACTCTGATGCTGGGAGGGATTCGGGGCAGTAGGAGAAGGCGATGATGACAGAGGATGAGATGGCTGGATGGCATCACCGACTTGATGGATGTGAGTCTGAGTGAACACCGGGAGTTGGTGATGGACAGGGAGGCCTGGCGTGCTGCAATTCATGGGGTTGCAAAGAGTCAGACACAACTGAGCGACTGAACTGAACTGAACTGAAGAGCTTCCTAGGTGGCTCAGATGGTTAAGTGTCTTCCTGCTATGTGGGAGACAGGGTTCAATCTCTGGGTGAGGATGATCCCCTGGAAAAGGAAATGGCAACCCACTCCAGTCTTGCCTGGAAAATTCCATGCACGGAGTAGCCTGGTCAGCTTCAGTCCATGGGGTTGCAAAGACTCGGACATGACTGAGCAACTTCACTTTAGTAAGGACCTAGTGGGGACTTCTTAGATGGTCCAGTGGCTAAGACTAAGTCCTTTCTAGGCAGGGAGTAGGGGTTCAATCCCTGGTCAGGGAAACAAGTCCCACATGCCTCCAAGCCTGGTTTACAACAAAAAAGAAGGGACCTACTGTATAGCACAGGGAACTCTACTCAATTCTCTAAATGGCCTATATGGGAAAATAATCTAAAAAGAGGAGATATACATATATATATCTACAACTGATTCACTTTGATATACACCTAGAACTAATACAGCATGATAAATCAACTATACCTTGATAAAAATTTAAAAACATACAATTTACATTTTTCTGGTAAGATTAGGTGATACTGAGTTCTTCATGTACAGAAAACAGAGACTGGATACAATGGAGTCACGGCTCATGAGCAGAAAGGGGCTGATAAAGGGAAAACACACAGAAATCAAGGCAGCTGTATTCACCAACCACCAACTGGGATTATGAAAAAGAGCAAGAGTAATGTTAAAGATGGAGGACAGGGTGTGGAAACACATGAAGGTGCTCGCCAAGAGTAGGATGCTTTGGGTGGCTCTGGACTCAGCAGAGGATCTGGGAGACACACAAGCCTTGTGAATATACTGGACTTGCCGACTGTGTCTGTACAGGGTGAGAATCATGGAGCCACTGGCCCAGAAGATGAGCACAGAAAATGAAACTTCAGGGAACACTATCAAAGCTGTATATATTGAGCCTGAGATTTTCTCAAGATCTGTGGCAACACAGTACCCTGAATCTCTTGTATTTGTCATGTTTGTGCTGTGCCATTTGCCAGAAACATATAATGCATACAGAGGAAAAAAGAGATTTACAAACATACACTGGATCCAGCAGAAGGAAATGGAGAAGGCAATGTACTTTGGGGCTTTGACTTTAAGATTCTTCCAACAGGAGTTCATGGGGCTCATCGTGATGGTCTGAAACACACTCAAGAGGCAGGTGGTACCAATGGACATACTCCTGCCTACTCTCTCAACATACAAAATAAGTTTGCAGGCAAAATCACTGGCAAAATGTTTAAACCTCAAAACTGTAATTGTCTGAGGGACTCCTTTTGAGAGAATGAGCAATATGTTGGCTATAGTCAGGTGCTTACCAATCAAGTCTGTGACCCTCAACCTACACTGAGTGTGGTAAAGAAAGAGGTAATGGTACAGAAGGGAGAAATTGCCCCAGATTCCAAGCACAGTCTGTAAGAAGAAAATTATTCCTATGGCCAGTTGGCTGGAGGCTATTGTGTCATTCAAGATAATACCCTTTAAATGATGGCAACAGTGATTTCTCAGAGCAGAATGGCTCATATAAATTTGTGACATCAAGAGCCAACTTTCCTTGTATGCTTTTGTGAAGTTGCCAAGGCTTCTCAAGACAGGAAACGATGAGAGAATCAGTATATTTTATGAAAAAGTCAGCAGGAAGGATGAAGTGGTGGTAACCTGGAGGAAGCAATGACAAGTGAAAGTAAATTGAAAGAAAGCATAAAACAACATTTTAATAAGAAGCTTACTGGAGGAAAAAAAAATCTTCATCAGTGCCCTCATCTTAAAACAGGTCAATTCTAAATGGATTCCCTTCTAAATTTTAAAGAATGTATTGTTTTATTGTAGGAACTTCCCTAATGGCTCAGTTGGGAAACCATCTGCCTGCAGTGCAGGAGACCCCAGTTCAATTCCTGGGTCGGGCAGATCCTCTGGAGAAGGGACAGGCTCTTCAGTATTGGGCTTCGCGAGTGGCTCAGTTGGTATTCTAAAGATGAAAATGTATTATTTTAGAAGAAAATACAGGAATTATTCTAGTGTCCTACAATTTAAAATGTATGCTAAATGTACTTCCCTGGTTGTCTGGTAGTTAAGAATCTGTCTCACAATGCAGGGGATGCAGGTTTGATCCTGGGTTGGGGAACTAAGACCCTATATGTCACGGGGTAACTAAGCCTGGGACCTGCAACTAAGGAGTCTGTGCACTACAACCATAGATCCTGGTTGATGCAACAAAGCCCCCGCATGATGCAACTAAAACCCAGTACAGATAAGTAGATGAATATTTAAAATACATATATATGATAAAGAGCACAGAATATATATATCATATGTTTAAATAACTTTGCACAGATTAAAATTAAGACTGGTTCTCAGTACACAGACATACACACACACAAAGATACAACTTAGAACCATGCAAGCATCTCCTGATAACCACAAAATAAAATAAACAGTGTACAGAGTCTTCAGACAGAAGCTTCGATACAGAAGTTATTCAGTGGATAAGACATGTGGAAAAATATTCCACATTCTTGGTAATCAGGAAAATTAAAATATAACCACTACTTATATGTCATTAAATACCATAAAGAAATCTGAAACAAAAATGACAAAAATGCCAAATTTTGGCATAGCTGTGGATTAACCAGAATCTCATATACTGATGGTGGGTGTTCAAATTGGTACAAACATTTTGGAAAACTGTGGTATCAACTTAGCAGATCCAATGTAATACTGTTCTAGGAAATCCAGTCCTATAAATACACTCAACAGGATTTTGTACATGTAACACCCAAAGATTAGTTATATTAATAAAATTTATATGAGAACCCTAATAATTATTAGCAAAGGAGAAAGGAAGGATATACCCATTTGAATGCAGAGTTCCAAAGAATAGCAAGGAGAGATAAGAACGCCTTCTTCACCAATCAGTGCAAAGAAATAGAGGAAAACAGCAGAATGGGAAAGACTAGAGATCTCTTCAAGAAACTTAGAGATACCAAGGGAACATTTCATGCAAAGATGGGCTCAATAAAGGACAGAAATGGTATGGACCTAACAGAAGCACAAGATATTAAGAAGAGGTGGCAAGAATACACAGAAGAACTGTACAAAAGAGATCTTCATGACCCAGATAATCACGATGGTGTGATCACTCATCTAGAGCCAGACATCCTGGAATATGAAGTCAAGTGGGCCTTAGAAAGCATCACTACAAACAAAGCTAGTGGAGCTGATGGAATTCCAGTTGAGCTATTTCAAATCCTGAAAGATGATGCTGTGAAAGTGCTGCACTCAATATGCCAGCAAATTTGGAAAACTCAGCAGTGGCCACAGGACTGCAAAAGGTCAGTTTTATTCCAATCCCAAAGAAAGGCAATGCTCAAAGAATGCTCAAACTAACGCACAATTGCATTCATCTCACACGCTAGTAAAGTAATTCTCAAAATTCTCCAAGCCAGGCTTCAGCAATACATGAACCATGAACTTCCTGATGTTCAAGCTGGTTTTAGAAAAGGCAGAGGAACAAGAGATCAAATTGCCAACATCCACTGGATCATCTAAAAAGCAAGAGAGTTCCAGAAAAACATATATTTCTGCTTTATTGACTATGCCAAAGCCTTTGACTGTGTGGATTGCAATAAACTGTGGAAAATTCTGAAAGAGATGGGAATACCAGACCACCTGACCTGCCTCCTGAGAAACCTGTATGCAGGTCAGGAAGCAATAGTTAGAACTGGACATGGAACAACAGACTGGTTCCAAATAGGAAAAGGAGAACGTCAATGCTGTATACTGTCATCCTACTCATTTAACTTATATGCAGAGTACATCATGAGAAACACTGGGCTAGAGGAAGCACAAGCTGGAATCAAGATTGCTGGGAGAAATATCAATAACCTCAGATATGTAGATGACACCACCCATATGGCAGAAAGTGAAGAAGAACTGAAGAGCCTCTTGATGAAAGTGAAAGAGGGGAGTGAAAATGTTGGCTTAAAGCTCAACATTCAGAAAACTAAGATCATGCCATCCAGTCCTATCACTTCATGGCAAATAGATGGGGAAACAGCGGAAACAATGGCTGACTATTTTCTTCCAAGATCACTGCAGATGGTGATTGCAGCCATGAAATTAAAAGATACTCCTTGGAAGGAACTTATGACCAACCTAGACAGCATATTAAAAAGCAGAGACATTACTTTGCCAACAAAGGTCTGTCTAGTCAAGGCTATGGTTTTCCAGTGGTCATGTGTGGATGTGAGAGTTGGACTATAAAGAAAGCTGAGCACCGAAAAATTGATGCTTTTGAACTGTGGTGTTGGAGAAGACTCTTGAGAGTCCCTTGTACTGCAAGGAGATCCAACCAGTCCATCCTAAAGGAGATCAGTCCTCGGTGTTCATTGGAAGGACTGATGTTGAAGCTGAAACTCCAGTACTTGGCCTCCTAATGTAAAGAGCTGACTCTGTTGAAAAGACCCTGATGCTGGGAAAGATTGAGGGCAGGAGGAGAAGGGGATGACAGAGGATAAGATGGCTGAATGGCATCACCGACTCGATGGACGTGGATTTGGGGGGTCTCCAGGAGTTGGTGATGGACACAGAGGCCTGGTGTGTGCAGTTCATGGGTTCTCAAAATGTCGGACACGACTGAGTACTGAACTGTACTGAATAGCCCCTAACTCTTAATACCCACCTACCCATTAACAGTTGAATGATCAGTTAATCTTTTGATAGTCATACAGTGAAGTCCTATATAGCAATGATAATGAAAAACAGCAATAATATAAAACAATACAGATAAATTAACAAAGATGTAATGGAATGGTGGACAAAAGTCCAAATGAAAGATGCTGTATGATTTCTTTCATGTGAAGGCCAAGACAGGCAAAGTGATCTAATATTAAATGTCATAATACTTGTAAATGTGTGCCCAATAATCCAGGCCTACAAATATAACCAACAAAGCTATAGCCTTGGAAACAGTGAATTAGAAGGAGCACAGAAGAGTTTCATGGGAACTGAGAACATCCTGTTTCTTGATCTAGTTGTGGTCTCTAGAGGTGCAATCATTCCTGATAGTTCACTGAGCTGCGCACTTATTACCTGCAAACATGTCTTTCATTTTTAAAAACACATGTATTATCAAAAAATGTGGAAGGAGCTTGTGAAAGGCTGTTTCTGTGAATGTGTCTCATCTGCTGTCAGTGTCTGTGAAGGAGGCGAGCTACACTGAGATCATAACTTCAACAATGAAACATCAGAGAACAGTAACACTGCTGCATACAGTGAATTTTTTGTCATAAAATTCAGCAGATCAGTATCCTAAGTCTTCATGCTTTGTGTTGATTTGTTGCTCCATTTGGCATCATATCCATGGGGAAAATAATGTGTATAGAGAGATACAACTTGTGACCACACAATCTTCTCCTAAAGACCAGGCAATATCATGAACAGTAGACATAGTCTTCATACAGGAACTTTGAGAAAGAATTTACATACTCTCCAGTAGTACAAAGTGGAGACCCTGATATGCTCGGGAGATTTTTGTTTCAAAAAAGATTTTATTTATTTTGTCTTATTTATTTCAGTGTCCCAGGTCTTAGTTAATGACATGTAAACACTTAGTTATAGCAAGTAAACTGTCAGTTATAGCATGTGCCTTCTAGTTCCCTGACCAGGGGTTGAAACGTGGATCCCCGGCATTGGAAGCACAGTCTTAACCTCAGGACCACAGGGAAGTCCTCTCCTTGGGAGCTTTTGCTTTAAGTTCCACCCAGCTGGATTTCCAGGGGCTGATCATGATGGCTGGAGACACTTAAGGGGCAAGGAGTGCCAATGGACTCACACTGTTCGTTCTGGGGGTATAGAAAACACATTTGCATGGCTAAATCCCTCAAGACAAGCTTCAGTTAAAGGATGCCATTGTCATGGAGATGTCTGTAAAGGGAATGACCAAGAAGCAACTACAGTCCTGGGCCTGAAGGTCAAATCTGTGAACCTCAACCCTCATTCATTGTAGTATCAGTTCAGTTCAGTTCAGTCACTCAGTCGTGTCCGACTCTTTGCGACCTTATGCATCACAGCATTGCAAGGCCTCCCTGTCCATAACCAACTCCTGGAGTTCACTCAGACTCACGTCCTTCGAGTCAGTGATGCCATCCAGCCATCTCATCCTCTATCGTCCCCTTCTCCTCCTGCCCCCAATCCCTCCCAGCATCAGAGTCTTTTCCAATGAGTCAACTCTTCGCATGAGGTGGCCAAAGTACTGGAGTTTCATTAAAGAGAGAAAATGCCCAGGATTCCAACTACAGTCTGAGAGGATCACACCGTTCTTATTGCCAACTCCCTGGAGACCATTCTGCCAGGTGTTTGATGGTCATAACTGCTTGGAGTAGGCACTGGCACTGATTTTATTGCAAAGATAAGGAGATCCTAGATACAGAGAGGTCAAGGGATCTGTCTAAATTCACATGCTGATTACAGGCTTAGTGGTGTTATGAACCTGGTAGGCTGAGTCCAAGACAGTGTCCTAACCACTGTGATGCACCAACCAAACACATCAGCTGTGTTTTTGAATAATCCGTTGTGAAATTTAGTTTTGTTTTTATATCATATAGCTTATTCTATCAGTTCAGTTCAGTCACTCAGTCCTGTCTGACTCTTTGCAACCCCATGAACGTCAGCACACCAGGCTTCCCTGACCAACACCAACTCCCATAGCTTGCTCAAACTCATGTCCATCGAGTCAGTGATGCCATCCTACCATCTCATCCTCTGTCATCCCCTTCTCCTCCTGCCCTCAATCTTTCCCAACATCAGGGTCTTTTCCAATGAGTCAGTTCTTCACATCAGGTGGCCAACATATTGGAGTTTATTCCAAAATGTTTATATATTATAATTTTGGTTGTAAAAAGTTTCCATATCTGCATTACTATTTATTCTGTAAGTCAATAACATATCAAGAAGATTCCCCAGATTAGGAAATGGCACTGACCCCAGTATTCTTGCCCCGGAAATCTTAGGAACAGAGAAGCCTGGTGAACTACAGTCAATCGGGTCACAAATTGAGCCACTAACATGTACACACACACACACACACACACACAGAAATACACACACACAAACACACACACAGAATCCTATAGGAAAATATCTTTTGTCCATATTGGATTTAATGAATGCAAGATTTCCTCAATATAAGTTTTGCAACAGAAAGTTGCATTCCCATCATGCCAGGCACAAATTCACTATGGTATCTATCAGAAAAAGACTTGGACAACATTACTTTGTTTAATAAACTATGAACCATGAAATACTACTATACAATAAATGAGCATAGGATAGAAATGAAATAATTATTTTGATAGATCCTTAGGTATTTTTAAAATCGAGGTTAAGTGAGACTACAATATAACAAGATTTGTGAAGAATATTAACATACTAGACACATGTAAAAGTATAATCTGGAGAATATTGACTCGTGTGTTGCAAAAGTGAAACCATAAAGAAATGAATGTGTGCTTGGAATTGGTGTTAGAATATTACAAGATTAGACAACATATGAGAAGATACATTTGGTCCTGACAACTATATTCCAAACCTCATCATTATAAAGCTGCCTTTTCCTTAAAAGCTGCTTCTCTATCTTGAAGAGGGATAGCAATCTCACCATCAGCATCAGACCTCAAATGTTTCAGAAAAGACACCATTGCTATGTCCAGTAAGCACATTATATGCTTAGGGCTATATATATATATAATCATTTCTATTCTTCAAAATCATATTCACAGTTTCTGTAGAGGATAAGAAAATTGTTGCTTTTCTATTCTAGTCTTCATGGAAAGCATAAAGGCATTATGATAACACTTCTAATACAAACTTAAAATTAATCTAGAATTTCTGAATGGTTATGTTACAGCAGATTGATGTTAAAAATACAACCCTTAAGTTCCTTGAAGATGATCTTTTGGCACTTCTCTGCCATCCCAATGCAGGGATCCTGGGTGTGATCCCTGGAGTATTTAGATCCCACAAGCTGCAACTAGAATTCACATACTGCAACTAAGGTAAATACTTTTAAAAATGATTCTTCATTATTATCACTAGGATTGTTCCTTGAGTCATCCACAGTAAGAGTTTCACAAAATAGCTTTAGGAGCTATCAAGTTTGGTGTTACCTGATGGTGGGAAAGATTGAAGGCTGGAAGAGAAGGGGATGACAGTGGATGAAATGGGTGGATGGCATCACTGAGTTGATGGACATGAGTCTGAGCAAACTCTAGGAGATAGTGAAGGAAAGGGAAGCCTGGCGGGCTGCAGTCCATGGGGTTGCAAAGAGTTGGACACAACTGAGTGACTGAACAACAACAAAGATGTCAATCTCACTTTAACTAAGCTCTCTCTTTAGGAATTATTCTGCCTTCCTTATTTGCTTTGCCACTGGATCTGTTCCCACTCTACCCCCCGCCCCACAGAATGGTCCCTTTTCCAAACATGAACACTTACCCAGATCTCCTTCCTTACAGACTCTGTCCCTTCTCAGACTGAAATACAAAGAACTTGACTCCTTCTCATTCCTTCTCATGAGAAGGATGCTGGGTTCGGGGTGAAGGTCATGGCAGCCAGTACGTGAGTGGGAGGGAGGCAGTCTGACCCTGAGATATAGGTTTAGGAGCTGTGATCTCATCCTCCTTCAGAACTGCAATTATCATTTCACTTGAAGTGGCAATGACAGGGCCAGCTTGAGAAGCTAATGATCTTTCTGAAAAACTTTTTTTGAGTTGCTAATTACCAAAGCCAATGGTGTGTCTCCTGTGAGTATCTCCAAAGAGACCACTGATGTGTTTGAGAGAAGCTCTTAATTTTTCATGATGAAGGTTATTTTGAAATGATTAGGATTTTTATACAACTCTGAAATCTGTTGCCTTTGTAAACAGGTTGTTTGATCTTAGGTTTTCCCCTCAGCCACCACCAACCCACTTAACAAAGTCAATTGTGAGTCTACCAGGCTTTGTTCTGGAAACAAACAAAAAACACCCGATTAAATTTGAGTATGATGTAATAATTTTTCTTGTGTGTGTTCATTTATTTATTTACTTGGCTGTACTGGGTCTTAGTTGTGGCATGCAAACTATTATTTGCAGCATGTGGGATCTAGTTCCCTGATCAGGGATCAAACTTGTGCACCCCCTGCAATGGAGGCTTGGAGTCTTAGCCACCAGGCCACTGAAAGCTTGTTGTTGAATTACGACGCCGGGATTCTTGACCCCCGGAGGAGAAGAATTCAATCTGGGGCCAGAGACGAGGCTTGATTGCTCAGAGCTTTTGTGTAACAAAGTTTTATTAAAGTATAAAGGAGATAGAGAAAGCTTCTGACATAGGCATCAGAAGGGGGCAGAAAGAGTACCCCCCTGCTAGTCTTTAGCTGGATGTTATATAGTCACAAGCAGTCTGTTAATGAAATAAAGGAATGTCTCAAAACTTAGAATGGCACCAGGCCCCTCACCCATAAGATGTATTTTGGGATAACCTTGGCTCCAAATGGTTTATCTTGGGCCATAAAATGATTAACTTGAATCTTGAAGAAGGGCAGATCACCATACAAATAGTGTCGTTTACATAGATTAGAGGAACAATATCTGAGTATAACATACTGGTTTATCAAGTAGGTTCTGAGCCCAAAAGGCGGAACCGACTTGAAGACAGAGTTTGGGGTAATTGCATAGTATATTAGCATAGCTTAAGATAAATATTTCCATAAGAAAAAGGCATTGGTTAACTTCAGGTGAAAGCAGGTGTCATTATGGCAACACAGAATTTTAAGAGAAACCTCCTTTTAAATTTGTACTAGTGTTAGTCGCTCAGTCGTGCCTGACTCTTTGCTACCCCATGGATTGCAGCCCTCTGTCCATGAGATTTTCCAGGCAAGGATACTGGAGTGGGTTGCAAAAAATATTGCTAGTTTGTTTCCTCCTGCCGCTTAAGAGAGATAAAATGTCTGACACCTGCAGGTTATTTCCTCCGTTTGGAGACCCCTGGCCTTCCTGTCTGTTACCCTCTCACCACCAGGGAAGTCCCTGTATGGGACCTTCTTTCTTGTACTCAAAACAGCTCTACTTCTTCTTCTCTTTCTTGCATCTCTGATCCTACACTGGAGTACACAGTTTTAGATCCCGGGTGAAGACTTCAGTTCAGTTCAGTTCAGTCATGTCCGACTCTTTGTGACCACATGGACCGCAGCATGCCAGGCCTCCCTCTCCATCACCACCTCCCGGAATTTACCCAAACTCATGTCTATTGAGGCGATGATGCCATCCAAACATCTCATCCTCTGTCGTCCCCTTCTCCTGGCTCAATCTTTCCCAGCATCAGGGTCTTTTCAAATAAGTCCGCTCTTCACGTTAGCTGGCCAAAGCATTGACGTTTCAGCTTCTACATCAGTGCTTCAAATAAACACTCAGGACTGATCTCTTAAGGATGGACTGCTTGGATCTCCTTGCAGTCCAAGAGACTCTCAAGAGACTTCTCCAATACCTTCAAAAGCATCAATTCTTCGGCGCTCAGCTTTCTTTATAGTCCAACTCTCATATCCATACAAGACTACTGGAAAAACCATAGCCTTCACTAGGACCTTTGTTGGCAAAGTAATGTCTCTGAGTTTTAATATGATGTCTAGTTTGGTCATAAGTTTCCTTCCAAGGAGTAAGCGTCTTTTAATTTCATAGCTGGAGTCACCATTTGCATTGATTTTGGAGCCCCCCAAAATAAATTCAGCCACTGTTTCCACTGTTTTCCCATCATTTGCCATGAATTAATGGGACTGGATGCCATGATCTTAGTTTTCGAATGTTGAGTTTTAAGCCAACTCTTTCACTCTCCTCTTTCACCTTCAACAAGAAGCTCTTTAGTTCTTCTTTCCTTTCTGCCATAAGGGTGGTGTCATATGCATATCTGAAGTTATTTATATTTCTCCCAGAAATCTTTTTTTTTTAGTCCATTTGAAGTTTATTTATTTTAAATAAAAATATATTTATTTTCATTGGAGGTTAATTACTTTACAATATTGTATTGGTTTTGCCATACATCAACATGAATCCGCCACAGGTATACACGTGTTCCCCATCTTGGACCCCCCTCCCTGTACCTTGATTCTAGCTTGTGCTTCATCCAACCCAGTGTTTCTCATGATGTACTCTGCATATAAATTAAATAAGCAGGGTGACAGTATAAAGCCTTGATGTTCTCCTTTTCCTATTTGGACCCAGTCTGTTGTTCCATGTCCAGTTCTAACTCTTGTATCTTGGTTGGCATATAGATTGCTCAGGAACAGGTCAGGTGGTCTGGTATTCCCATCTCTTTCAGAATTTTCCACAGTTTATTGTGATCCACACAGTCAAAGTCTTTGACATAGTTAATAAACTAGAAATAGATGTTTTTCTGGAACTGTCTTGCTTTTTTTGATGATCCAGCAGATGTTGGCAATTTGATCTGGCTCCTCTGCCTTTTCTAAAACCAGCTTGAAAATTTGGAATTTCATGGTTCATGTATTGCTGAAGCCTGGCTTGGAGAATTTTGAACATTATGAGATGTATGAGCTGAGTGCATTTGTGCAGTAGTTTGAGCATTCTTTGGCATTTCCTTTCTTTGGGATTGGAACAAAAACTGACCTTTTCCAGTCCTGTGGCCACTGCTGAATTTTCCAAATTTGCTGGCATACTAAGTGCAGCACTTTCACAACATCATCTTCCAGGATTTGAAATAGCTCAACTAGAATTCCATCACCTCCACTAGCTTTGTTTGTAGTGATGCTTCCTAAGGCCCACTTGACATCACATTCCAGGATCGCTCTAGGAAAATGATCACACCATTGTAATTATCTTGGTCATGAGGATCTTTTTTGTACAGTTCTGTGTATTCTTGCCATCTCTTCTTAATATCTTTTGCTTCCATTAGGACTATACAATTTCTGTCCTTTATTGAGCCCAGGTTTGCATGAAATGTTCCGTTGGTATCTTTAATTTTCTTGAAGAGATCTCTAGACTTTCCCATTGTATTATTTTCCTCTATTTCTTTGCACTGATCACTAAGGAAGGCTTTCTTATCTCTCCTTACTATCCTTTGGAACTCTGCATTCAAATGGGTATATCTTTCCTTTTCTCCTTTGCCTTTCCCTTCTCTTCTTTTCACAGCTATCTGGAAGGCCTCCTCAGACAGCCATTTTGGTTTTTTACATTTCTTTTTCTTGGGGATGGTCTTTTTAGTTTTAATCTGGTGCAAGTCTTTTATTTATTTTTTTTAATATAAATTTATTTATTTTAATTGGAGGCTAGTTACTTTACAATATTGTATTGGTTTTGCCATACATTAATATGAATCCACCACGGGTGTACATGGGGATGGTCTTGTTCTTTGTCTCCTGTACAATGTCGTGAATCTCCGTCCATAGTTCATCAGGCACTCTATCAGACCTAGTCCCTTAAATCTATTTCTCACTTCCACTGTATAATCATAAGGGATTTGATTTAGGTCATATCTGAATGATCTAGTGGTTTTCCCTACTTTCCTCAATTTAAGTCTGAATTTTGCAATACGGAGTTCATGATCTGAGCCACAGTCAGCTCCCGGTCTTGTTTTTGCTGAGCATTGTTCATCTTTGACTGCAAAGAATATAATCAATCTGATTTTGGTGTTGACCATCTAGTGATGTCCATGTATAGAGTCTTCTCTTGTGTTGTTGGAAGAGGGTATTTGCTATGACCAGTGTGTCCTCTTGGCAAAACTCTGTTAGCTTCTTTGCCCTGCTTCATTCCGTATTCTAAGGCCAAGTTTGCCTTTCCTGACTTCCTACTTTTGCATTCTAGTCCCCTATAATTAAAAGGACATCCTTTTTTGGTGTTAGTTCTAAAAGGTCTTGTAGGTCTTCATAGAACTATTCAATTTTAGCTTCTTCAGCGTTACTGGTCAGGGTATAGACTTGGAACACTGTGGTAATGAATGGTTTGCCTTGGAATGAACAGAGACCACTCTGTCATTTTTGAGATTGCATCCAAGTACTGCATTTCACACTCTTTTGTTGACTAGGATGGCTACTCCCTTTCTTCTAATGAATGGTACTTCATTGTGGTGTTGATTTGCATTTCTCTGATAATGAGTGATGTTGTGCATCTTTTCATGTGTTTGTTAGCCATCTGTATGTCTTCTTTGGAGAAATGTCTATTTAGTTCTATGGCCCATTTTTTGATTGGGTGTTACTAGAATTGAGCTGCATGAGCTGCTTGTATGTTTGTGAAAGTAATTCTCTGTCAGTTGCTTCATTTGCTATTATTTTCTCCCATTCTGAAGGTGGTCTGTTCACCTTGCTTATGGTTTCCTTCGTTGTGCAAAAGCTTTTAAGTTTAATTGGGTCCCTTTTGTTTATTTTTGCTTTTATTTCCATTACTCTGGGAGGTGGGTCATAGAGGATACTCCTGTGATTTATGTTAGAGAGTGTTTTGCCTATGTTTTCCTCTAGGAGTTTTATAGTTTCTGGTCTTTCATTTAGATCTTTAATCCATTTTGAGTTTATATCTGTGTATTGTGTTAGAAAGTGTTCTAGTTTCATTCTTTTACAACTGGTTGACCAGTTTTGCCGGCACCACATGTTAAAGAGATTGTCTTTTCTCCATTGTATATTCTTGCCTCTTTTGTCAAAGATAAGGTGTCCATAGGTGTGTGAATTTATCTCTGGGCTCTCTAATTTGCTCCATTTCTTCACTGGAGTTAAATCACTGAAATATATGCCTGATCATTTTGTAGGAGCTTCCATTTTGATGGCAGAAATGGATGATCCTGCTCACATTTTTTATTGTTTGAATAGGGCAGGAAAACTATCCTCTGGAATGGGAGATCCCAGTTCTGCATTCTCTCCTTAGCGTTTTCCTGATTTCAATCTTGTAGGGTCATCACTTCTTTCAGAGACAAAGCTTTGGGCTTTGGGCTCTAGGGATCCAAGGACACCTGGCTGTCCCTTCTGCCCTCCACATGGCTTTGAGTTCCTCTGGGAAGCTACCATATTTCTCCGAATGACAGTCTGGGTATGGGACAATGAGTCAGACATGAAAAGCCAAGTTTTCTGATACAAGGATGGTGTGACAGCAACTCTGAAGCTGGCTCTGGAGCACTACCTCAAATTTAACATTCCATTCAGCAGCAGGATGGGTTTTAAGGAATGGCATGAACACGCAGAGTAGAGGAGAGCATGGAATGTTACTGGAGCCCTCAGTTGACTTTTCCTTATGTAAATTTTGGACTGTTTTCCACTATGTCTCAGAACACTTCTCCTAATATTGTTGAGGACCAGAGAACTACTCAGGCTTAAATTTCTTCCTGAATCTTTTTTCCTGAAGTTTCTATCACCAGCTACTCTTCACTAGAGCCCCTAATTTTCCTGTATACCAAAGAAACAGTCCTCTGAGGACTTCCCTGGTTGTCCAGAGGTTATGACTCACACTCCCAATGCAGGGGTTCTAGGTTCCATCCACTGGTTGGGGAACTAGACCAACAAGATGCAACTAAGAGTTGGCCTGCAGAGTTGGACTATAAGAAAAGCTGTGCACCAAAGAATTGATGCTTTTGAACTGTGGTGTTGGAGAAGACTCTTGAGAATCCCTTGTACTAGAAGGAGACTCAACCAGTCCATCTTAAAGGAAATCAGTCCTGAATATACATTGGAAGGACTGATACTGAAGCTGAAACTCCAGTACTTTGGCCACCTGATGGGAAGAACTGACTCATTTGATAAGACCCTGATGCTGGGAAATATTGAAGGTGGGAGGAGAAGGGGACAACATAAGATGAGATGGTTGGATGGCATTACCGACTCAATAGACATGAGTGTGAGTAAACTCTGGGAGTTGGTGATGGACAGGGAGGCCTGGCATGCTGCAGTCCGTACAGTCGCAAAGAGTCGGACATGACTGAGCGACTGAACTGAGCTGAACTGAAATGTAAAAGGAAGAACATGTCAGTAGTTTACATTAGAGATCACTGTCCTGGGAGAATGGAGACATATATGTGTATGACTGAGTTCCCTCATTGTTCATCTGAAAGTATCACAACACTGTTAATTGGTTATGTGTGTGCTAAGTTGCTTCACTTGTGTCCGACTCTTTTTAATCCTATGGACTATAGCCTGCTAGGCTCCTCTATCCATGGGATTCTCCAGGCAAGAATACTGGAGTGGGTTGCCATGCCCTCCTCCAGGGAACCTTCCTGACTCAGGGATTGAAACAAGTCTGCATTGGCAGGCAGGTTCTTACCACTAGTGCCACCTGGGAAGCTCCATTAACTGGCTATACTCCAATAAAAAATTAAAAGTTAAAAGAAAAGAAATCATTGATCTAATTTGTACAAATTTGTATTCATGAAAATTAAGATGGATATGGTGATAATAGATATTTTCTAGGTTATTTTACTTTATCAATACAGATCCCAACACTGATATGAAGTGCAAACAGAGAAATATCCACAGAAGACAGAGGGGTATTTATAAAAGTGCCCATCACAAATGAAAACACCAGGATCAGATGGTTTAGTAGGCACTATCAACTATTTTTTAAATGTATTTTTGGCTGTGTTTGGTCTTCACTAATGCACATGTCCTTTCTCTAGTCACAGTGAGTGCCGGTTTCTCTCTAATTGTGGTGCATGGGCTTCTTATTGTGGTGGCTTCTATTCTCCCAGAGCACAGGCTGTACACCCATGGTCTTGAGCAGTTGTGGTGCACAGGCTTAGTTGTCCCATGGCCTGTGGTATCTTCCTGGACGAGGGATCGAGCCCATGTCCTCCACATTGACAGGTGGGTTCTAAACCACTGGACACCAGGGAAGTCCTCTGCTATTCTTTTAACTATTGCCAGGGCTGCTTTCTCCATTCAGCAGTAATGAATGGTTACCAGAGGTCTTTGTACATACTTTCACTGAATTTCTACTTTCACTGAATTTCATTAAGGAGCACTCATTGGTTATGTAATGAATGATGAGACATGAACTTTACTGGGCAAAATCACTCCTTTTAATTTTCCACCAGGCAAACACACAATCTGAACAAAGCCCACCTTCCATTTCCCCTGAGTTTTCAATGCAACTGAGAAGTTTAAGAGTGAAACATAATCAATCAGGCCATGCCTGTTTTACAACTAACTGCAAGTGTGGGGTTTCAAAAACCAACTTAGTTTCAACTTAGTAATTCTATAGAAGGACTCAGCACTCACTGAGAGCTGGTCCACTCACTGTAATGGTTGATTACAGGGTATAAATACATTCCCTGGTGGTTCAGATGGTAAGGAATTCTCCTGCAATGCAGGGGACCTGGGTTTGATCCCTGGTTTGGGAAGATCTCCTTGAGAAGGGAATGGCAACCCATTCCAGTATTCTTGCCTGAAGAATTCCATGGACAGAGGAGCCTAGTAGGCAATAGTCCTTGGGGTCACAAAGAGTTTGACTTGACAGAGCGACTAAAAAAAAAAAAATTGACAACAGTCAATGGAAGAGATGCCTGGGTCAAAGTTCAGAAAAAAATAGTTAAATTGGAGCCCCAGTTTTTCTCTCCTTATGAAGTGATGGTATGTCATTTTCCTGGCATTGATACCTGACAACTCAGGGAGTATGGCTACCAGGGAGCTTCACCCAAGCCCAGGTGCCCAGAGTGTTTTACTTGAGCTCCATCAGCATCTGTCTGTGTGGCTGAGCTTTCAGTTCAGTTCAGTTCAGTCACTCAGTCGTGTCCAATTCTTTGCGACCCCATGAACTGCAGCACGCCTGGCCTCCCTGTCCATCACCAACTCCTGGAGTTCACTCAAACTCATGCCCATTGAGTTGGTGATGCCATCCAGCCATCTCATCCTCTGTCTTCCCCTTCTCTTCCTGCCCATAATCCCTCCCAACATCAGGGTCTTTTCAAACGACTCAACTCTTTGCATGAGGTGGCCAAAGAATTGGAGTTTCAGCTTTAGCTTTAGTTCTTCCAGTGAACACCCAGTAATGATCTCCTTTAAGATGGACTGGTTGGACCTCCTTGCAGTCCAAGGGACTCTCAAGAGTCTCCAACACCACAGTTCAAAAGCATCAATTCTTCGGTGCTCAGTTTTCTTTATAGTCCAACTCTCACATCCATACATGACCACTGGAGAAACCATAGCTTTGACTAGATGGACCTTAGTCAGCAAAGTAATGTCTCTGCTTTTTAATATGCTGTCTTGGTTGGTGATAACTTTTCTTCCAAGGAGTAAGTGTCTTTTAATTTCATGGCTGCAATCACCATCTGCAGTGATTTTGGAGCCCAAAAAAATAAAGTCTGACACTGTTTCCACTGTTTCTCCATCTATTTCCCATGAAGTGATGGGACAAGATGCCATGATCTTGGTTTTCTGAATGTTGAGCTTTAAGCCAACTTTTTCACTCCCCTCTTTCACTTTCTTTCTTTTTTTTTTCCCCTCTTTCACTTTCATCAAGAGGCTCTTCAGTTCTTCTTCACTTTCTGCCATAAGGGTGGTGTCATCTGCATATCTCAGGTTATTGATATTCTCCCAGCAACCCTGACTCCAGCTTGTGCTTCTTCCAGCCCAGCATTTCTCATGATGTACTCTGCGTATAAGTTAAATAAGCAGGGTGACAATATACAGCCTTGACGTCCTCCTTTTCCTATTTGGAACCGGTCTGTTGTTCCATGCCCAGTTCTAACTGTTGCTTCCTGATCTGAATATAGGTTTCTCAAGAGGTAGGTCAGGTGGTCTGGTATTCCCATTTTTTTCAGAGTCTTCCACAGTTTATTGTGATCCACACAGTCAAAGGCTTTGGCATAGTCAATAAAGCAGAAATAAATGTTTTTCTGGAACTCTCTTGCTTTTTAGATGATCCAGCGGATGTTGGCAATTTGATCTCTCGTTCTTCTGCCTTTTCTAAAACCAGCTTGAACATCTGGAAGTTCATGGTTCACATATTGCTGAAGCCTGGCTTGGAGAATTTTGAGCATTACTTTACTAGCATGTGAGATGAGTGCAATTGTGTGGTAGTTTGAGCTTTCCTTGAGCATTGCCTTTCTTTGGGATTGGAATGAAAACTGACCTTTCCCAGTCCTGTGGCCACTGCTGAGTTTTCCAAATTTGCTGGCATATTGAGTACAGCACTTTTGCAGCATCATCTTTCAGGATTGGAATAGCTCAACTGGAATTCCATCGGCTCCACTAGCTTTGTTTGTAGTGATGCTTTCTAAGGCCCACTTGACTTCACATTCCAGGATGTCTGGCTCTAGATGAGTGATCACACCATCATGATTATCTGCGTAGTGAAGCTCTCTCTCTCTTTTTTTTTTTTACAGTTCTCCTGTTGCCACCTCTTCTTAATATCTTCTGCTTCTGTTAGGTCCACACCATTTCTGTCCTTTATTGAGCCCGTCTTTGTATGAAATATTCTCTTGGTATCTCTGGTTTACTTGAAGAGATCTCTATTCTTTCCCATTTTGTTATTTTCCTCTCTTTCTTTGCATTGATTGCTGAGGGAGGCTTTTTTATATCTCCTTGCTATTCTTTGGAACTCTGAATTCAGATGCTTATATCTTTCCTTTTCTCCTTTGCCTTTCACTTCTCTTCTTTTCACAGCTGTTTGTAAGGCCTCCTCAGACAGCCATGTTGCTTTTTTGCATTTCTTTTCCATGGGGTTGGTCTTGATCCCTGTCTCCTGTACAATGGCACGAACCTCCATCCATAGTTCATCAGGCACTCTGTCTATCAGATCTAGTCCCTTAAATCTATTTCTCACTTGCACTGTATAATCATAAGGGATTTGATTTAGGTCATACCTGAATGGTCTAATGATTTCCCCTACTTTCTTCAATTTAAGTCTGAATTTGGCAATAAGGAATTCATGATCTGAGCCACAGTCAGCTCCTGTTTTTTTTTTGTTGTTTTTTTTTTTTTTTTTTTTTTTTTTTGCTGACTGTGTAGAGCTTCCCCATCTTTGGCTGCAAAGAATATAATCAATCTGATTTTGGTTTGGCCATCTGCTGATGTCCATGTGTAGAGTCTTCTGTTGTGTTGTTGGAAGAGGGTGTTTGCTATGACCAGTGCATTGTCTTGGCAAAACTCTATTAGTCTTTGCCCTGCTTCATTCTGCATTCCAAGGCCAAATTTGCCTGTTACTCCAGGTGTTTCTTGACTTCCTACTTTTGCATTCCAGTCCCCTATAATGAAAAGGATATCTTTTTTGGGTGTTAATTCTAAAAGAATTAAGATGATCTTGTAGATCTTCATAGAACCATTCAGCTTCAGCTTTTGCAGTGTTACTGGTTGGGTCATCAGCTTGGATTACTGCGATATTCAATAGTTTGCCTTGGAAATGAACAGAGATCATTCTGTCGTTTTCGAGATGGCATCCAAGTACTGCATTTCGGACTCTTTTGTTGACCATGATGGGTACTCCATTTCTTCTGAGGGATTCTGCCCGCAGTAGTAGATATAATGGTCATCTGAGTTAAATTCACCCATTCCAGTCCATTTTAGTTTGCTGATTCCTAGAATGTTAACGTTCACTCTTGCCATCTCCTGTTTGACCACTTTCAATTTGCCTTGATTCATGGACCTGACATTCCAGGTTCCTATGCAATATTGCTCTTTACAGCATCGGACCTTGCTTCTATCGTCAGTCACATCCACAACTGTGTATTGTTTTTGTTTTGGCTTCATCCCTTCATTCTTTCTGGAGTTATTTCTCCACTGATTTCCAGTAGCATATTGGGCACCTACCAACTCAGGGAGTTCCTCTTTCAGTATCCTATCATTTTGCCTTTTCATCCTTTTCATGGGGTTCTCAAAGCAAGTGGTTTGCCATTCCCTTCTCCAGTGGACCACATTCTGTCAGACCTCTCCACCATGACCCACCCATCCTCAGTGGCCCTACGTGGCATGGCTTGGTTTCATTGAGTTAGACAAAGCTGTGGTCCTTGTGATCAGATTGCCTAGTTTCCTGTGAGTATGGTTTCAGTGTGTCTGTCCTCTGATGCCCTCTCACAACACCTACCGTCTTACTTTTTTTTCTCTTACCTTGGACATGGGGTCCGCTTCACAGCTGCTCCAGCAAAGAGCAGCCGCTGCACCTTTTTTGGGCTAGGGGTATCTCCTCACAGCTGCCCCTCCTGACATTGAACATGGAGTTAGCTCCTCTCGGCCCTCCTGCACCTGCGCAGTCACCATTCTTTGAACGTTGCTCCTCTCAGCCACTCCCCCTAACATCGGGCGTGTGGTAGCTCCTCTCGGTTTTAGTTTCCAGTTGTTCTGAGAGTCAGAATAATCCTGTTATCACCAATTCCTCCAGAATCCAACCTGATACTACATAGTCTAAAGCCCCAACAACCTTACACTGTGAGAGAGGCTTGTGGCCATGCCATCAAACAAAAAACTACTTCTTATATCAGAAAGACAACCTACAGAATGAGAGAAAATATTTGTAAATGATGCAACTGACAAAGGATTAATCTCCAACATATACAAACAGCTCATACAACTCAATATCAGAATTTCAAACAACTCAATCAAAAAGTGGGAAGAAGACCCAAACAGACATTTCTTCAAAGAAAGTATACAGGTGGCCAGTAGGCTCATGAAAAAATGCTCAACATTGCTAATTATCAGAGAAATGCAAATCAAACCTAGTGATATATCACCTTCCACTGATCAGAATGGCCAGCATCAAAAGTCTACAAAAATAAATGCTGGAGAGGGTGTAGAGAAAAAGGAATCCTCCTTCATTGTTGGTGGGAATGTAAATTGGTTTAGCCGCTATGAAGAACACGATGCAGTTTCCTTTATAAAAAAAGAAAAATAGAGCAATTAATACCATATGATCCTGCAATTACACTCCTGGGCCTATATCCAGAGAAAATTATAATTTGAAAATATACACACATCCCAATGTTCACAGCAGCACTATTTACAATGGCTAAGCCATGGAAACATCCTAAATGTGCATCACCTGAAAAAACTGATAAAGAAGAGATGGTATAAAAACACAACAGAATATTACTCAGCCATTAAAAAGAATGAAACAATGCCATTGGCAGCACCATGAATGGAGCTAGGGATTATCATACTAAGTGAAGTAAGGTGGACAGAGAAAAACAAATAGCATATAATATCACTTACATATGGAATCTTTTTGTAAAAAAAGATACAAATAAACTTATTTACAAAATAGAAAGAGACTCACAGACATAGCAAACAAACTTATGATTACCAAAGGTGAAATGGGGAAGGAGGGATAGATTCAGTTCAGTTCAGTTCATTTTGATCACTCAGGTGTGTCTGACTGTGTGTGACCCCATGGACAGCAGCCCACCAGGCTCCACTGTCCACAGGATTCTCCAGGCAAGAATACTGGAGCGAGTTGCCATTTCCTTCTCTGACAGGATCAGAAGTGGAATTTTATTTATTTATTTGTTTGGGCTGTGCTGGGTCTTCATGGTTGCATGTGGGCTTTCTCTAGTTGTGGTGAGCATGGGGTCCTCACTGCAGCGGCTTCCCTTGCAGAGCACAGGCTCTAGGCACAGAGGCTCAGAAATTGTAGTGCATGGGCTTAGTTGCCCTGTGGCATGTGGGATCTTCTTGACCCGGGAATTGAACTAGAGTCTCGTACATTGCCAGCTGGACTTTTTATCACCGACTCACCAAGGAAGCCCCAAACATACACTACTGTATATAAAAAAGATAACTAATAAGGACCTAGGGGGAATTCCCAGATGATCCAAACCCTGGTCGGGGAACCAAGCCCCACATGCCCCAAAGCCTGGTTTACAACAAAAAAGAAGTGACCTACTGTATAGCACAGGGAACTCTACTCAACCCTCTGTAATGGCCTATATGGGAAAAGAATCTACAAAGAGTAGATATACATATATATGTATAGCTGACTCACTTTTATATACACCCTGAAGTAACACAACACTATAAATCGACTATACCCTGATAAAATTTTAAAAACATACAATTTATGCTTTTCTGATAAGATTAGGGGATACTGAGTTCTTCATGTAGAGAAAGCAGAGACTGGATACAATGGAGTCACAGCTCATGAGCAGAAAGGGGCTGATAAAGGGAAAACACACAGTAATCAGGCCAGTTATATACACCAACCACCAACTGGGATTATGAAAAAGAGCAAGAGTAATGTTAAAGATGGAGGACAGGGTGTGGAAACACATGAAGGTGCTCGCCAAGAGTAGGATGCTTTGGGTGGCTCTGGACTCAGCAGAGGGTCTGGGAGACACACTAGCCTTGTGAATATAACTGGACTCCCTGACTGTGTCTGTACAGGGTGAGAATCATGGAGCCACTGGCCCAGAAGATGAGCACAGAAAATGAAACTTCAGGGAATACTATCAAAGCTGCATATATTGAGCCTGAGATGTTCTCAAGATCTGTGGCAGCACAGTACTCTGAATCTCTTGTATTTGTCATGTTTGTGCTGTGCCATTTGCCAGAAACATATAATGCATACAGAGGAAAAATGAGATGTACAAACATGCACTGGGTCCAGCAGAAGGAAACGGGGAAGGCAATATACTGTGGGGCTTTGACTTTAAGATTCTTCCAACAGGAGTTCATGGGGCTGATTGTGATGGTCTGAAACACACTCAAGAGGCAGGTGGTGCTGATGGAGATACTCCTGCTCACTCTCTCAACATACAAAATAAGTTTGCATGCAAAATCACTGGCAAAATATTTCAACCTCAAAGTTGTAATTGTCTGAGGGACTCCTTTCAAGAGAATGACCAAAAAGTTGGCAATAGACCAGTGCTTACAAATCAAATCTGTGACCCTCATCCTTCACTGAGTGTGGTAAAGAAAGGTAATGGTACAGAAGGGAGAAATTGCCCTAGATTCCAAGCACATTCTGTAGCAAGAATATTGTTTCTATGACTAGTTGGCTGGAGGGTGTTGTGTCATTCAAGATACTCCCCTTTATATTATGGCAACAGTGATTCTTCAGAGCAGAATGGCTCATATAAATCTGTGACATCAAGAGCCAACTTTTCTTGTGTGCTTTTTTGAAATTGCCAAGGCTTCACAGGATGGGAAACGATGATGAGAGAATCAGTATATTTTATGAAACTGTCAGCGGTGGTGACCTGGAAGAAGCAATGACAAATGAGGGTAAATTGAAAGAAAGCATGAAACAACACTTTAATAAGAAGATTACTGGAGGAAAAAAATATCTCCATCACTGCCCTCATCATAAAAGAGGTCAATTCTAAATGCATTCCCTTCTAAATTTTAAAGAAGATAATGTATTATTGTAGGGACTTCCCTGATGGCTCAATTGGTAAAGAAAATCTGCCTGTAATACAGGAAACTCCAGTTCAAAACTTGGATCGGGAAGATCTACTGGAGAAGAGATATGCTACCCACTCCAGTATTCTTGGGCTTCCCATGTGGCTCAGCTGGTATTTTAAAGAAGATAATGTACTATTTTAGAAAAAAGACAGGAGTTATTCTAGGGTCTTACAATTTCAAATATATGCCACAGGTACTACCCTAGTTATCCGGTAGCTAAGAATCTGCCTCACAAAGCAGGGGATGCAGGTTTGATCCCTGGTTGGGCAACCAAGACCCTATATGCCACAGAGTAACTAAGTCTGGGATCTGCAACTAGAGAGTCTGTGCACCACAACCAAACATCCTGATTGATACAACAAAGCTCCCATATGATCCAACTAAGACCCAATGCAGCTAAATAAATAAATATTAAATATAAATATATATACATACACTAAAGACAATAGAATTTATAAAACATATGATGAAGTAATTTTTGCACACATGAAAATTAAGACTGGTTCTCATCAACACACACAAAGGTTCTACTTAGAACCACACAAACATATCCTAAAAAACACAAAATAGAATAAACAGTGGACAGAGTCTTCAAACAAAAAGAAGGAAGGAAGGAAGTTATTCATTGGATAAGACATGTGGAAAACTATTCCACATCCTTGGTAATCAGGACAATTAAAATATAAACATTACCAATATGTCATCAAATACCATTAAGAAATCTAAAACAGAAATGACAAAAATGCCAAGTTTTAGTATAGCTGTGGATCAACCAAGACTCTCATACACTGATGGTGGGTGTTTAAATTGATACAAACATTTTGGAAAATTGTGGTATCTACTTAGCAGATCTGATGTAATCCAGTTCTAAGAAATCCACTCCTATGAATATACTCAATAGGATTTTGTACATATATCACCCAAAGAGTAGTTATATTAATAGAATTTATGTGAGAGCCCTAATCATTGCTTGTAATAGCCCCTAACTCTTAATACCCACCTACCCATTAACAGCTGAATGGTCAATTAAGGATTTGATAGTCATGCAATGAAGTCCTATATAGCAATGATAATGAAAAAACAACAATAATAGAAAACAATACATAAAAAGTCACAGAGATGTAATGGAATGGAGGAAAAAGTAAAAATGAAAGATACTGTATGATTTCTTTCATGTGAAGGCCAAAAGTGGCAAAGTGATCTAGTATTAAATGCAATAATAGTTGTAAACGTAAACCAAATAATCCAGGCCTACAAATATACCCAACAAAGCTATACCCTTGGAAACAGTAAGTTTAAGGGGCACAAGAGAGTTTTATGGGCACTGAGACATTCTGTTTCTTGATCTAGTTGTGGCCTCCAGAGGTGCAATCATTCCTGAAATTTCACTGAGCTACGCACTTATAACCTGTGAACATGTCTTTAATTTTTAAAAATCATGTATTATCCAAAAATGTGGAAAGAGCTTGGGAAAGCCTGTTTCTGTGAATGTGTGTCATCTGCTGCCTTTGTCTGTGAAGGAAGGGAGCTGTAAGCCCTGATCATAACTCCAACAATGAAACATCAGAGAATAGTAACACTGCTGCATACAGTGAATTGCTGATTTTGTCATAAAATTCAGCAGAGCAGTATCCTAAGTCTTCATGCTTTGTGTTGATGTGTTGCTCCATTTGGCATCATATCCATGGGGAAAATAATTTTTACACAGAGATTTGACTTCTGACCACACAATCTTCTCCTAAAGACCAGGAATTATAATGAATAGTAGACATAGTCTTCATACAGAAACTTTGAGAAAGAAGTTACATACTGTTCAGTAGTGCAAAATGGAGATCCTGATATGCTCAGGAGCTTTTTATTTTAAAGAGGATTTTATTTATTTCATCTTATTCATTTATTTATTTGGCTACATCAGGTCTTAGTTAATGTATAACTCTCAGTTATGGCATGCAGCTTCTAGTTCCCTGACCAGGAATTGAACCTGGATCCCTTGCATTGGGAGCACAGTCTTAACTTCTGGACCACAGGGAAGTCCCTCCCAGGGAGATTTTGCTTTAAGTTCCACCCACCTGGATTTCCTGAGGCTGATCTTGATGGCTGGAGACATTGAAGGGGCAAGGGATGCCAATGGACACGCCCTGCTAACTCTGGGGGCATAGAGAACACATTTGTATGGCTAAATCCCTGAAGACAAGCTTCAGTTAAAGGGTGCTGTTGTCATGGAGATGCCTTTAAAGGGAATGACCAAGAGACTACAGTCCTGTGCCTGAAGGTCAAATATGTGAACCTCAACTCACATTCATGGTAGTAAAGGAAGAGATTAAGATAAAGAGGAAAAACACCCAGGATTCCAACTATAGTCTGAGGATCACACCATTCTTATTGCCAACTCCCTGGAGGCCATTCTGCCAGGTGTTTGATGGTCATAACTGCATGGGGTAGGCACTGGCACTGATTTTATTGCAAAGATAAAGAGATCCAATGTACAGAGAGGTCAAGGGATCTGTCTAAATTCACATACTGATTACAGGCTTAATGGTGATATGAACCTGGTAGGCTGAGTCCAAGACAGTGTCCTAACCACTGTGACGCACACACAAAACACATCAGCTGTTTTTGAATAATCCAGTCTGAAATTTAGTTTTTTTCTTTTTATATCATATAGTTTATTCTATCAGTTCAATCTAGTCACTCAGTCGTGTCTATTTGCAACCTCATGGATGGTAGCACACCAGGCTTCCCTGTCTATCACCAACTCCTAGAGCATGCTCAAACTCATGTCCATTGGGTCTGTGATGCCATCCAACCATTTCATATTCTGTCATCCCCTTCTCCTCCTGCCTTCAATCTTTCCCAGCTCAGGGTCTTTTGCAATGGCTTAGTTCTTCTCAAGTGGCCAAAGTATTACAGTTTATTCCCTACCTTTTATATATAATAATTTTGGTTATAAAAAGTTTCCATATCTGGATAAGTATTTATTCTGTAGGTAAATAACATTACAAGAAGACTCCCTGGATTGGAAATGGCAACCTACTCCGGTATTCTTGCTTGGGAAATCCTAAGAACAGAGGAATCTGGTGAGCCACAGTCCACGGGGTCACAAACTGAGCCACTAACATGTATACACACACATACACACAAACGCACACACTTATAGGAAAGTACTTCCTATCCATACTGGAGATAATGAATGCAAGATTTCCTCAATATAAGTTTTGTAACATAAAGTTGCATTCCTATCATGCCAGACACAAATTCACTATGGTATCTATCAAAAAAAGTATTGGACAATATTATTTTGTTTATTAAACTATGAACCATGAGATACTACTATATGATAAATGAGTATAGGCTAGAAATGAAAGAATTATTTTTGTCTAAATCCTTAGGTCTTTTAAAATCAAGGTTAAATGAGACTACAATATAACAAGATTTATGAAGAATACTAACATACTAGACCCATGTAAAGTACAATCTGGAGAATATTGACTCTTGTGTGTTGCAAAAGTGAAACCATAAAGAAATGAATGTGTGCTTGGAACTGGCATTAGAATATTATGAGATTAGACAACACATGAGAAGATACATTTGGTCCTGACAACTATATGCCAAACCTCACCATTATAAAGCTGCCTTCTCCTGAAATGCTGCTTCTCTGTCTTGAAGAGGGATAGCAATCTCACCATCAGACCCCAAATGTTTCAGAAAAGACACAACTGCTATGTCCAGTAAGCATGTTATAGCCTAGAGTTAGATATATATGAAAAAATCATTTCTGTTCTTCAAACAAATTCATATCCATGCTTTCTGTAGAGGATTAGAAAATCATTACTTTTCTATCATAGTCTTTATTGAAAGCATAAAAGTGTTATGATAACACTTCTAGTACAAATTTAAAATTAGTCTAGAATTTCTGAAAGGTAACGTTACAGCAGATAGATCTTAAAAATACAACCCTTAAACTCCTTGAAGATGATCTTATGGCATTTCCCAGGGGTCCAGTGGCTAAGACTCAGCACTCCCAATGCACGAAGCCTGGGTTTGATTCCTGGTCAGGAAAATAGATACCACATGTTGCAACTAAGAGTTCACACGCTGCAACTAAGATAAATACTTTTAAAAAATGATTCCTCATTATTACCACTAGGGTTGTTCCTGTGTATCCTCTATGGTAAGAGTTTCAAAAATTAATTTTAGGAGCTGTCAAGTTTGGTGTTACCTGATGCAGGGAAAGATTGAAGGCAGGAGGAGAAGGGGACGACAAAGGAAGAGATGGGGGGATGACATCACTGACTCGATGGACATGAGTCTGAGCAAACTCTGGGAGATAGTGAAGGAAAGGGAACTGTGGCAGGCTGCAGTCCATGGGGTTGCAAAGAATCAGACACAACTGAGAGACTGAGCAAAAACAAAGATCTTGATCTCGCTTTACCTAAACTCTCTCCTAAGGAATTATTCTGCCTTCCTGACCTGCTTTGCCACTGAGTCTATTCCCACTCTTAACCCGACCACACAGAAAGATCCCTTTTCCAAACATGAACACTTACTCCAATCTCCTTCCTTACAAACTCTGCCTCTTAGACTGGAATACAAAAGTACTCGACCCCTTCTCACTCCTTCTCATGAGAAGGATGCTGGGCTTAGGGTGAAGGTCATGGCAGCCAGGACGTGAGTGGGAGGGAGGCAGTCAGACTCTGAGATATAGGTTTAGGAGCTGTGATCTCATCCTCCTTCAGAACTGCAATTATCATTTCACTTGAAGTGGCAATGACAGGACCAGCTTGAAGAGCTAATGATCTTTCTGAAAAACTTTTTGAGTTGGTAATTACCAAAACCAGTTGTGAGTCTCCTGTGAGTATCTCCAAAGAGACCATTGATGTGTTTGAGAGAAAATCATAATTTTTCATAATGAAAGTTGTCTTGAAATGATTAGGATTTTTACACAACTCTGAAATCTGTTGCCTTCATAAACCGGTTGTTTGATCTTAGGGATTCCCCCACCACCACAGCCAATGCACTTAACAAAGTCAACTGTGAGTCACCAGGCTTTGTTCTGGAAACAAAAAAAACCCACCCAATTAAACTTGAGAATGACATAAGAATTTGTTTTGTGTGTGTGTGTTTATTTACTTGGCTGTGCTGGATGTTAATTGTGGCAGGCAAACTATTAATTTCAGCATGTGGGACCTATTTCCCTGATCAGGGATCAAGCTTGCACAACCCCTGCATTGAGAGCTTGGAGTCTTAGCCACCAGACCACCAGGGAAGTCCCTGTATGGGACCTTCTTCTTGTACTCAAAACAGCTCTACCTCTTCTTCTCTGTCCTGCACGTCTGATCCTACACTGGACTACACTGTTTTAGATCCCAGGTGAAGCCTTAGGTTGATGTTGGAGACAGAGGACAGAAATGACAGTGAAGGAATATCTTTGGGTCTTGGAGGTGGCTTTTCAGTGTTGGCCGGACAGTTCATCTGTCTTTGCAGCACTCTCATGGCCTTTGCTCTTGGTACGTGGAAGGCTTCTAGTTACTGAAACATCCACCATGGCTCCCTTTGGGCCTGAGCCAAATCCTTGAGTTGACCTTTCTCCATAATTTAGGGTTCACACCTCAACTCCATTTTCTCCTCAGGACATAACCTGATGATTGCCTTCAGTTCAGTCGCTCAGTTGAGTCTTTGTGACCCATGGACTTCTGCACACCAGGTTTTCCTGTACATCAGCAATTCCCCACGCTTGCAAAAGTCATATTTATCAAGTTGTTGATGCTGTCTAAACATCTCATCCTCTGTCGTCCCCTTCTCCTCCCACCTTCAATCTTTTTCAGCATCTGGGTCTTTTCCAGTGGGTCAATTCTTAGCCTCAGGTGGCCAAAGTATTGGAGCTTTAGCTTCAGCATCAGTCCTTCCAATGAATATTCAGGACTTTAAAATTGACTGGTTTGATCTCCTTGCAGTTCAAGGGACTCTCAAGAGTCTTCTCCAACACCATGGTTCAAAAGCATCAATTTCTTGCCACTCAGCTTTCTTTATGGTCAAACTCTCATATTCATACATGACTGGTGAAAAAACCATAGCTTTGACTAGGCGGAAGTTTGTCAGCAAAGTAATGTCTCTGCTTTTTAATATGCTGTCCTGGTTGGTTATAGCTTTACTTCCAAGGACCAAGTGTGTTTTAATTTCATGGCTGAAGTCACCATGTACAGTGATTTTGGAGCCTAAGAAAATGAAATCTGTAACTGTTTCCATCATTTCCTCTCTAATTTGCCATGAAGTGATGGGACCTGATGCCATGATCTTCATATTTTGAATGTCGAGTTTTAAGCCAGCTTTTTCACTCTCTTTCACTTTCTTCAAGAGTCTCTTCAGTTCCTCTTTGCTTCTGCCATAAGGGTGGTGTCATCTGCATATCTGAGGTTATTGATATTTCTCCCAGCAATCTTGATTCCAGCTTGTGCTTCATCCAGCCTGGCATTTTACAAGACATACTCTGCATAGAAGTTAAATAAGCAGGGTGACAATGTACAGCCTTGACATACTCCTTTCCCAATTTGGAACCAGTCTGTTGTTCCATGTCTGGTTCTAACTGTTGCTTCTTGACCTGCATACAGATTTCTCAGGAGGCAGGTAAGGTGGTATGGTATTCTCATCTCTTGAGGAATTTCCCACAGTTTATTGTGAACCACACAGTCAAAGGCTTATGCTTCTGAGTCTGGGGTTTTAGTGTCTCTACTGCGCATGAAGAAATCTCTGGTTTTAAAGGATTTGGAATTAGTCAAAGACAAACTGTGTCATACCTTTTTGCAAAGGAATTTCCATGCGTTTCTTTACTAGGTTTAAAGCACTGAAATACATGCCTGACCCTGTTGAAGGGGCTTGCCATTTTGGTGGCAGAAATGGATGATCCTGCTCACATTTTTTATTGTCTGAATAAAAGGCGGAAAATTACCCTCTGGAATGGGAGATCCCAGTTCTGCATTCTCTCTTTAATGTTTTCCTGATTTCAATCTTCTAGGGTCATCGCTTCTTTCAGAGATGAAGCTTTGGGCTTTGGGATCTAGGGATCCAAGGACACCTGGCTGTCCCTTCTGCCCTCCACATAGCTTTGAGTTCCCCTGGGAAGCTACCATATTTCTCCCAAGGACAGTCTTGGGATGGGACAATGAATCAGTCATTAAAAGCCAAGTTTTCTGATACAGGGATGCTGTGATGGCAACTCTGAAGCTGGCTCTGGAGCTCTACCTTCAGTTTTACACTCCACTCACTAGTAAGATGGGTTTTAAGGAATGACATCAGCATGCAGGGTAGAGGAGAGCATGGTACGCTCACTGGAGCCCTCAGTTGACTTTTCCTCATGTAAAATTTGGACTGTTTTTGGCTATGTCTCAAAACACTTCTCCTAATATTGGTTGAGGACCAGAGAACTTCTCAGGCTTAACTTTCTTCCTGAATCTATGAAATTTCTGTCTCTTGCTACTCTTTGCTGGAGCTGCTAATTTCCTGTATACCAAAGAAGTAGCCCTCTGGAGACTTCCCTGGTGGTCTAGTGGTTAAGACTCTGCACTCCCAATCCACAGGGTCTAAGTTCAATCTGCTGGTTGGAGAACTAGACCCCACAAGACACAGCTAAGTATTGGCCTGCAGCTATGGAGAATAAAGGAAGCTGAGAGCCAAAAAATTGATGCTTTTGAACTGTGTGTTGGAGAAGACTCTTGAGAGTCCCTTGGACTGCAAGATCTAACCAGTCCATCCTAAAGGAAATCAGTCCCGAATATTCATTGGAAGGGCTGATGCTGAAGCTGAAACTCCAATACTTTGGCCACCTGATGAAAAGAACTGACTCACTGAAAAAAGCTCTGATACTGGGATTCAAGGCGGGAGGAGAAGGGGATAAGAGAGAATGAGGTGGTTGGATAGCATCACCGACTCAATGGACATGAGTTTGAGCAAACTCAGAGAGTTGGTGATGGACACGGAGGCCTGGCGTGCTGCAGCCCATGGGCTCACAAAGAGTCGGACATGACTGAGTGACTTAACTCAAGTGATATGACCCTCCCACAACCACCACTGGGCGTTTAAAAAGTGTTTTGCAAAAATACTCCAGAGAGTTTGGGTCTTTTAGGGCACGAGCCACTTGTCTCCTTGCCTGGCCCTGAAATAAAACTTTATCTGTTCCAAACTCCTACATTTCTGTTTGTTTGGCTTCACTATGTGTTGGGTATATGCAGTTTTGTTAACACTGAAAGAAGGCTCAAGTTTAGTTTGCTGGTTAACAGAAATATGGTCAAAAGGTGATGTTCAGTGAACTGGAAATGCCAGCATTGCCTTGGTTTACTGCAGAAAGGATCTGGATTCAGAGGCTTTTGGAAATGAGGATCTTAGAGTAGATTTGTCATGAGAGACCTGTTCACCCACCTTGGAAGGGTCCAGAAGACAGACTTTTCAACACAACTGTGAGAGATAAATTTGCTGGGAGCCCAGGCACTTTTGAAGAACTCCATAATCACTATTCTCTGTAGGACAGAACTCAGTGGGGAACTACTGTGGCTTATTTGGTTGCCATAAATGTACTGGGAGTAATAGGCTTTCAGAGTGGCAGAGACCAACTGTGACACCCAACCACCCAAGGTATCAAACAGTGGTTATCACAATGGGGAGCAGAGTTGAAGCAGCAATCAGAATAGTCTGACTTCCAAAAACGTATGATGTCTAGTTGATTATGGTGTTCCTAAAGACCACCTGATCTGCCTCTTGAGAAATCTGTATACAAGTCAGGAAGCAACAGTTAGAACTGGACATGGAACAACAGACTGGTTCCAAATAGGAAAAGGAGGATGTCAAGGCTGTATATTGTCACCCTGCTTATTTAACTTCTATGCAGAGTACATCATGAAAAACGCTGGGCTGGAAGAAACACAAGCTGGAATCAAGATTGCTGGGAGAAATATCAATAATCTCAGATATGCAGATGACACCACCCTTATGGCAGAAAGTGAAGAGGAACTAAAAAGCCTCTTGAAAGTGAAAGAGAAGAGTGAAAAAGTTGGCTTAAAGTTCAACATTCAGAAAACGAAGATCATGGCACCTGGTCCCATCACTTCATGGGAAATAGATGGGGAAACAGTGGAAACAGTGTCAGACTTTATTTTTTGGGGCTCCAAAATCACTGCAAATGGTGATTGCAGCCATGAAATTAAAAGACGCTTACTCCTTGGAAGGAAAGTTATGACCAACCTAGATAGTATATTCAAAAGCAGAGACATTACTTTGCCAACTAAGGTCCTTCTAGTCAAAGCTATGGTTTTTCCTGTGGTCATGTATGGATATGAGAGTTGGACTGTGAAGAAGGCTGAGCGCTGAAGAATTGATGCTTTTGAGCTGTGGTGTTGGAGAAGACTCTTGAGAGTCCCTTGGACTGCAAGGAGATCCAACTAGTCCATTCTGAAGGAGATCAACCCTGGGTGTTCTTTGGAAGGAATGATGCTAAAGCTGAAACTCCAGTACTTTGGCCACCTCATGAGAAGAGTTGACTCATTGGAAAAGACTCTGATGCTTGGAGGGATTGAGGGCAGGAGGAGAAAGGGATGACAGAGGATGAGATGGCAGGATGGCATCACTGACTCGATGGACATAAGTCTGAGTGAACTCCGGGAGTTGGTGATGGACAGGGGGGCCTCACATGCTGCGATTCATGGTGTCGCAAAGAGTCGGACATGACTGAGCGACTGAACTGAACTGAACTGAAAATATGTCAATAGTTTACATTAGAAATCACTGTCTTGGGAGAATGGAGACATGTATATGTATGGCTGAGTCACTTCCCTGTTCATCTGAAAGTATCACAACCCTGTTAATTGGTTATGTGTGTGCTAAGTCGCTTCAGTTGTGTCCGACACTTTGTAACCCTATGGACTATAGCCTGCCAGGCTCTTCTGTCCATGGGATTCTCCAGGCAGAATACTGGAGTGGGTTGCTATGCCCTCCTCCAGTGAATCTTCCTGACTCAGGGATTGAACCAAGTCTCCTGCATTGGCAGGCAGGTTCTTTACCACTAGTGCCACCTGGGAAGCCCCATTAATTGGCTATACTCCAATATAAAATTAAAAGTTAAGAAAAAGAAATCATTGACCTAATTTGTACAATTTGTATTAATGAAAATTAAAATGGATATGGTGATAATAGACATTTTCTAGGATATTTTACTTTATCAATACAGATCGCAACACTGATATGAAGTGCAAACAGAGAACTATCCACAGAAGACAGAGGGGTATATATAAAAGTGCCCCTCACAAATGAAAACACCAGGATCAGATGGTTTAGCAGGCAGTATCAACTGTCCTTTTTTTTTTTTTTTTAATGTATTTTTGGTTGTGCTGGGTCTTCACTGATGCACATGGCCTTTCTCTAGTTGTGGTGAATGGGGGCATCTCTCTAATTGTGGTGCATGGACTTCTCATTGTGGTGGCTTCTACTCTTCCAGAGCATGGGCTCTAGACCCATGGTCTTGAGTAATTGTGGTGCACAGGCTTAGCTGTCCCGTGGCCTGTGGTATCTTCCTGGACCAGGGATCGAGCCCATGTCCTCTGCATTGACAGGTGGATTCTAAACCACTGGACACCAGTGAAGTCCTCTGCTGTTCTTTTAACTATAGCCAGGCTGCTCTCTGCATTCATCAGTACTGAATGGTTACCAGAGGTCTTTGTGCAATTTCATTAAGGAGCACTCATTGGTTATGCAATAAATGATGAGACAACAACTTTAAGGGGCAAAATCACTCTTTTCACTTTCCAGCAGGAAAACACACAATCTGAACAAGGCCCACTATCCATTTCCCCTGTGAGAGTTTTCAGTCCAACTGAGAATTTTAAGAGTGAAACATCATCAGTCAGGCCACACCTGTTTTTGATGCTAACTGCAAGTGTGGGGATTCCCAAACCCACATTCAGTTTTAATAATTCTCTAGGACTCAGCACTCACTGAGAGCTGGTCCACTCACTGTAATGGTTGATTACAGGGTAAAGATATATTCCCTGGTGGATCAGACAGTCAGGAATTCCCCTGTAATGCAGGATACCTGGGTTCAATCCCTGGGTTGGGAAGATCTCCTTGAGAAGGGAATGGCAACCCACTCCAGTATTCTTGCCTGGAGAATTCCACATAGAGAGGAGCCTGGTGTGCTATAGTCCTTGGGGTCATAAAGAGCTGGACACAATAGAGCAACTAAAAAAATGACAACAGTCAATGGAAGAGATGCCTGGGTCAGAGTTCAGAAAAAATAGTCAAATTGGAGCTCTAGTTTTCCTCTCCCCATGGAGTGATGCTATGTCATTTTCCTGGCATTGATACCTGACGACACAGGGAGTATGGCCACCAGGGATCTTCACCCAAGCCCAGGTGCCCAGAGTGTTTTACTTAAGCTCCATCAGGATCTGTCTGTGTGGCTGAGCTTTAGTTCTCAGTTCTGAATCAGGCTAATCCTGTTATCTCCAGTTCCTCCAGAAGCCAGCCTGATACTACACTGCCTAAAGCCCAGCCAACTTATAACGTGAGAGAGGCTGGTGCCCACCCCATGAAACAAACAAAAATACTCCTGCTATCAGAAAGGCAATCTACAGAATGGGAAAAAATATTTGCAAATGATGCAATTGACAAAGGATTAATCTGCAAAATATACAAACAGCTCATACAACTCAATATCAGAAATTCAAACAACCCAATCAAAAAGTGGGGAAAAATCCAAATAGATATTTCTTCAAAGTATACATGTCGCCAATAGGCTCATGAAAAAATGCTCAACATCACTAATTATAAGAGAAATGCAAATCAAAGTTAGTGAGATAACACCTTACACTGGTCAGAATAGCCATCATCAAAATGTCTACAGATTATAAATGCTGGAGAGGGTGTGGAGAAAAGGGAATTCTCCTTCATTGTTGGTGGGAATGTAAATTGGTTCAGCCACTATCAAGAACAGTCTGCAGTTTCCTTAAAAAATCTAAGAGCAATTAATACCATATGATCCAGCAATCCCACCCCTGGGCATATATCCAGAGGAAACTATAATTTGGAAAGATACATGCATCCCAATGTTCACAGCAGCACTGTTTACAGTAGCTAAGACATGGTAACAACCTAAATGTCCATCACCTGATTAATGGATAAAGAAGATATGGTATATAAACACAATAGAATATTACTCATCCATTAAAAAGAATGAAATAATGCCATTTGCAGCACCATGGATGGACCTAGGGATTATCATACTAAATGAAGTAAGCTGTATAGAGAAAAACAAATAGCATGTAATATCACTTATATGCGAATCTTTTTTCAAAAGAAGATACAAATAAGCTTATTTATAAAACAGAAAGATACTCAAACATAGAAGAGAAACTTGTGATTATCAAAAGGGAAAAGAGGGAGGAAGGACAATTTAGGAAGTTGGAATTAACATATACACACTGCTACTGCTAAGTCACTTCAGTCGTGTCCGACTCTGTGCGACCCCATAGACGGCAGCCCACCAGGCTCCCCTGTCCCTGGGATTCTCCAAGCAAGAACACTGGAGTGGGCTGCCATTTCCTTCTCCAATGTATGAAAGTGAAAAGTGAAAGTGAAGTTGCTCAGTCGTGTCCGACTCTTGGCAACCCCATGGACTGAAGCCTACCAGGCTCCTCCGTCCATGGGCTTTTCCAGGCAAGAGTACTGGAGTGGGGTGCCATTGCCTTCTCCAGATATACACACTACTATATATAAAATAGATAAGGGACAAAGACCTAGTGTACAACACAGGGACTGCATTCAATATTTTGTAATAATCTATAAGGGAAAGAATCTGAAAAAGAATATATATATATATATATATATATATATATATATATAGTGAGTCACTTTGCTGTCTACACCTGAAACTAAGATAACATATGCTTCAATTTTTAAAAGAATATCTAAATTAAAAAACCAAAACAAAAAACAAACCAAAAAAAGCCCTCATTTAAACTGGGCTAAGTTTTGGTCATGGATTGTTTCTATATTTGAGACCATGGTGCAAATATCTTAGGCATATAAAATATGCCTGGAAAACCTTACCCTTTATACACTAAAGGATCACAAGTGGAATTTTATTTATTTATTTATTTATTTATTTATTTATTTATTTAGGCTGTGCTGGGTCTTGGCTGTTGCATGCGGGCTTTTTCTAGTCGCAGTGAGCGTGGGCTCCTCACTGTGGTGGCTTCCCTTGCAGAGCACAGGCTCTAGGCACATAGGCTCAGTATTGTGGTGCATGGGCTTAGTTGCCCTGTGGCATGTGGGATCTTCCCGACCCAGGAATCGAACTGGAGTCTCCTGCATTCCCAGTCGGATCCTTTAACACCCAGGCACCAGGGAAGCCCCATATATACATTACAATATATAAAATAGGTACCTACTAAGGACCTAGTGGAGACTTCTCAGATGGTCCCATGCTTAAGACTAAGCCCTTTCTAGGCAGAGAGAAGGGGTTCAATCACTGGGAACCAAGTCCCACATGCCCAGAGGCCTGGTTTACAACAAAAAAGAAGTGACCTACTGTATAGCATGGGGAACTCTATTCAATAGTCTGTAATGGCCTACATGAGAAAGGATCTAAAAAGAGTAGATACACACACGTATGTATAACTGATTCACTTTTTCATATACCCGGAACAAAGACAACACTATAAATCAAGTATGCCTTGATAAAATTTTAAAAACATACAATTTATTTTTCTGATAAGATCAGGGGATACTGAGTTCTTCATGTACAGAAAGCAGAGACTGGATATGATGGAGTCACGGCTCATGAGCAGAAAGGGGCTGATAAAGGGGAAACACACATTAATCAGGCCAGTTGTATACACCAACCACCAACTGGGATTATGAAAAAGAGCAAGAGTAATGTTAAAGATGCAGGACAGGGTGTGGAAACACATGAAGGTGCTTGCCAAGAGTAGGATGCTTTGGGTGGCTCTGGACTCAGCGGGGAGTCTGGGAGACACACTAGCCTTGTGAATATACTGGACTCGCTGACTGTGTCTGTACAGGGTGAGAATCATGGAGCCACTGGCCCAGAAGATGAGCACAGAAAATGAAACTTCAGGGAACACGACCAAAGCTGTATATATTGAGCCTGAGATGTTCTCAAGATCTGTGGCAGCACAGTACCCTGAATCTCTTGTATTTGTCATGTTTGTGCTGTGCCATTTTTCAGAAACATATAATGCATACAGAGGAAAAAAGAGATGTACACACATACACTGGATCCAGCAGAAGGAAATGGAGAAGGCAATGTACTTTGGGGCTTTGACTTTAAGATTCTTCCAACAGGAGTTCTTTGGGCTGATCGTGATGGTCTGAAACACACTCAAGAGGCAGGTGGTGCTAATGGACATAGTCCTGCCCACTCTCTCAACATACAAAATAAGTTTGCAGGCAAAATCACTGGCAAAATATTTCAACCTCAAAGTTGTAATTGTCTGAGGGACTCCTTTCGAGAGAATGACCAAAATGTTGGCTATAGTCAGGTGCTTGCAAATCAAATCTGTGACCCTCAACCTACACTGAGTGTGGTAAAGAAAGAAGTAACGGTACAGAAGGGAGAAATTGCCCCAGATTCCAAGCACAGTCTGTAACAAGAAGGTTATTCCAAAGGCCAGTTGGCTGGAGGCTGTTGTGTCATTCAAGATACTCCCCTTTATATGATGACAACAGTGATTCCTCAGACCAGAATGGCTCATATAAATTTGTGACATCAAGAGACAACTTTCCTTGCGTGCTTTTGTGAAATTTCCAAGCTTCATGTGGGGCAATGATGATGAGAGTAATCAGTCTATTTTACAAAGAAGTCAGCAGGAAGGATGAAGTGGTGGTAACCTGGAGGAAGCAATGACAAGCAAAAGTAAATTGAAAGATAGTATAAAACCAACTTTTAAGGAGAAGCTTACTGAAGAAAAAAAATCTCCATCACTGCCCTCATCATAAAAGAGGTCAACTCTAAACGCATTCTCTTCTAAATTTTAAGAAGATAATATATTATTGTAGGGGTTTCCTGATGGCTCAGTTGGTAAAGTATCTGCATGCAATGCAGGAGACTCCAGTTCGGTTCATGGGTCAGGAAGATCTGCTAGAGAAGGGATAGTCTTACCCACTCCAAGAATACCCACTTCAGAATTCTTGGGCTTCTCGTGTGGCTCAGCTGGTATTTAAAGAAGATAATGTATTATTTTAGAAAAAAAAGACAGGAGTTATTCTAGGGTCTAACAATTTAAAATATATGCTAAAGATACTTCCCTGGTTGTCCAGTAGTTAAGAAACTGCCTTGCAATGTAGGAGACGCAGGTTTGATACCTGGTTGGGCAACTAAGACCCTATATGCCATGGGGTTTCTAAGCCTGGGATCTGCAACTAGAGGGTCTGTGCACCACAATAAAAGATCCTGCATGATACAACATAGTTACCACATGATGCAATCAAGACCCAATGCAACTAAATAAATAAATATTTATATATACTAAAGAACACAGTATATGTAAACCATATGGTGAAATAACTTTTGCACACATTAAAATTAAGACTGGATCTCATCAAGACACACACACAGACACAGATACAACTTAAAATCACACAAGCATGTCCTAAAAACCCGAAGACAGAATAAACAGTGGACAGAGTCTTCAAAGAGAATCCTCGAGAAAGAATTTATTCAACGGATAAGACATGTGGAAAAATATGCCACATCCTTGGCAATCAGGTCAATTAAAATGTAACCACTACCTATATGTCATCAAATACCATCAAGAAATCTGAAAGAAAAATGACAAAAATGCCAAGTTTTGGCATAGCTGTGGATGAACCAAGAATCTCATACACTGATGGTGGGTGTTCAAATTAGTACACACATTTTGGAAAACTGTGGTATCTACTTAGCAGATCAGATGTAATCCTGTTCCAAGAAATCCACTTCTATGAATATATTCAACAATATTTAGTACATATATCACCCAAAGATTAGTTATATTAATAAAATTTATCAGTTCAGTTCAGTTCAGTCAGTCGCGTCTGACTCTATGCGACACCATGAATCGCAGCACGCCAGGCCTCCCTGTCCATCACCAACTCCTGGAGTTCACTCAGACTCACATCCATCGAGTCAGTGATGCCATCCAGCCATCTCATCCTCTGTCGTCCCCTTCTCCTCCTGCCCTCAATCCCTCCCAGCATCAGAGTCTTTTCCAATGAGTCAACTCTTCTCATGAGGTGACCAAAGTACTGGAGTTTCAGCTTTAGCATCTTTCCTTCCAAAGAACTCCCAGGGCTGATCCCCTTCAGAATGGACTGGTTGGATCTCCTTGCAGTCCAAGGGACTCACAAGAGTCTTCTCCAACACCACAGTTCAAAAGCATCCATTCTTCAGCACTCAGCCTTCTTCACAGTCCAACTCTCACATCTATACATGACCACTGGGAAAACCATAGCCTTGACTAGATGGACCTTAGTCGGCAAAGTAATGAGAGCCCTAATCATTACTTGTAATAGCCCCTAACTCTTAATACCCACGTACCCATTAACAGCTGAATGATCAGTTAATCCTTTGATAGTCACACAATGAAGTCCTATATATTAATGATAATGAAAAATCAACAATAATATAAAACAATAAAGATAAATTCACAAAGATATAAAGGAATGGAGGACAAAAAGTCCAAATGAAAGAAGCTGTATGATATTTTCCATGTGAAGGCCAAGACAGGCAAAGTGATCTAATATTAAATGTCATAATAGTTGTAAACCTGTACCTAATCATCCAGGCCTACAAATATACCCAACAAAGCTATAGTCTTGGAAATAATGAGTTAGAAGGGGCACAAGAGTTTCATGGAAACTGAGAACATTGTGTTTCTTGATCTAGTTGTGATCTCCAGATGTGCAATAATTCCTGAAACTTCACTGAGATATTATGCATTCATAACCTGGGAACATGTCTTTAATTAAAAATAAAAACAAACAAACATGTATTATCAAAAAATGTAGAACAAGCTTGTGAAAGGCTGTTTCTGTGAATGTGTCTCTTTTGCTGCCTGTGTCTGTGAAGAACAGGAGCTGTAAGCCCAGATCATAACTCCAACAATGAAACATCAGAGAATAGTAACACTGCTACATACAGTGAATCACTGATTTTATCATAAAATTCAACAGAGCAGTATCCTAAGTCTTCATGCTTTGTGTTGATTTTTGCTCCATTTGCCATTATATCCATGGGGAAAATACTGTGTACAGAAAGATATGACTTGTGACCATACAATCTTTTCCTAAAGACCAGGAAGTATAATGAACAGTAGACACAGTTTTCATACAGAAAGCTTGAGAAAGAAGTTATGTACTCTCCAGTAGTGCAAAGTAGAGATGCAAATATGCTCAGGAGTGTTTTTTGTTGTTGTTGTTGTTAAATGATATTATATATTTCATCTTATTATTTATTTATTTGCCTGCACCAGATCTTAGTAATGCCATGCAAACTCTTAGTTATGGCACATAAACTCTCAGATATGGCATGTGGCTTCTAGTTCCCTGACCAGGGATTGAACCTGGACCCCCTGCATTGAGAGTACAGTCTTAACCTCTGGACCACAGGGAAGTCCCCTCCTTGGGAGCTTTTGCTTTAAGTTCCACCCATCTGGATTTCCAGGGGCTGATCTTGATGGCTGGAGACACTTAAGGGGCCAGGAGGGCCAATGGACACACCCTACCAGCTTTGAGGGCATAGAGAACACATTTGCATGGCAAAATCACTGAAGACAAGCTTCAGTTAAAGGCTGCCATTGACACAGAGATGCCTTTAAAGGGAATGACCATAAAGCAAGTACAGTCCATGCGTGAAGGTCAAATCTGTGAACTTCAACCCACATTTGTTGTGGTAAAGGAAGAGATTAAGGTAAGAGAGGAAGCACCCAGGATTCCAACTAAAGTCTGACAGGAGCACAACATTCTTGTTGCCAACTCCCTAGAGGCCATTCTGCCAGTTGTTTGATGTTCATAACTGCATGGGCTAGGTACTGACACTGGTTTATTGCAAAGATAAGGAGATCCTAGGTACAGAGAGGTCAAGGGATCTTTCTAAATTCACACACTGATTACAGGCTGAGTGGTGGTAAGAACCTGGTAGGCTGAGTCCAAGACAGTGTCCTAATCACTGTGATGAACCAACCAAACACATCAGCTGTGTTTTTGAATAATCCATTGTGAAATTTAGTTTTGTTTTTATATCATATAGTTTATTCTATCAGTTCAGTTTAGTCATTCAGTCGTGTCCTACTCTTGGTAACCCCCAGGACGGCAGCACACCAGGCCTCCCTGTCCATCACCAGCTCCTGGATCCTCCTCAAATTCATGTCCATTGAATTGGTAATGCCATCTAACCATTTCATCCTCTGTCGTCCCCTTCTACGCCTGCCTTCAGTCTTTCCCAGCATCAGGGTCTTTTCCAATGAGTCAGTTGTTCGCATCAGGTGGCCAGAGTATTGAGTTTATTCCATTGTGTTTATATATTAAAATTCTTGTTGTAGAAAAGTTTCCATATCTGCATAAGTATTTATTCTATAGGTCAATAACATATCAAAAAGATTCCCTGGATTCAGAAATGGAGTCCGCCTCCAATATTCTTGCCTGGGAAATCCTATGAACAGAGGAGCCTGGTGAGCTATAGCCCAGGGGTCACAAGCTGAGCCACTAACACGTACACACACACAAACACACACAATCCTATAGGAAAGTGCCTCCTGTCCATAATGGATTTAATGGGTGCAAGGTTTCCTCAATGTAAGTTTTGCAACAGAAAGATGCACTCCTAACATGCCAGGCACAAATTAGCTGTGGTATCAATCAAAAAAAGTCTTGGACAATATTACTTTTTTAAATAAACTATGAACCATGTAGTACTACTATATGATACATGAGTGTAGGATAGAAATGAAATAATTTTTTTTATCTAAATGCTTAGGTCTTTTTAAAATCGAGGTTTAGTGAGACTACAATATAACAAGATTTGTGAAGAATATTAACATACTAGACCCATGCAAAGTACAATCTGGAGAATATTGACTCTTGTGTGTTGCAAAAGTGAAACCGTAAAGAAATGAATATGTGCTTGGAATTGGTGTTAGAATATTATGAGATTAGACAACATATGAGAAGATACATTTGGTCCTGATAAGTATATTCCAAAACTCACCATTATAAAGCTGCCTTTTCCTTAAAAGCTGCTTCTCTATCTTGAAGAGGGATAGCAATCTCATCATCAGCATCAGACCTCAAATGTTTCAGAAAAGACACGATTGCTATGTCCAGTAAGCACGTTATATGCCTACCGATCGATATATATATATATATATATATATATATATGTATATGTATATAGACAATCATTTCTGTTCTTCAAACAAAATCATATTCATGCTTTCTGTAGAGGATTAGAAAATCGTTACTTTTCTATCCTAGTCTTTATGGGAAGCATAGAGGCAGCATGATAACACTTCTAAAACAAAGTTAAAATTAATCTAGAATTTCTGAAAGGTAACATTACAACAGATTGATGTTAAAAATACAACCCTTAAGCTCCTTGAAGATGATCTTTTGGCACTTCCCTGGTGGTCCAGTGGCTAAGACTCTGTCCTCCAAATGCAGGGAGCCTGGGTTTGATTTCTGGTTAGGAAAATAGATTACACATGCTGCAACTAATAGTTCACATGCTGCAACCAAGATACATACTTTAAAAAATAATTCCACATTATTATCGTTAGGATTGTTCCTGTGAGTCCTCCACAATAAGAGTTTCACAAATTAGCTTTAGGAGCTATGAAGTTCAGTGTTACCTGATGCTGGGAAAGATTGAAGGCAGGAGAAAAAGGGGAGGACAGAGGATGAGATGGGTGGATGGCATCACCGGCTCGATGGACATGAGTCTGAGCAAGCTCTAAGAGACAGTGAAGGAAAGCAAATCCTGGTGTGCTCTAGTCCATGGGGTTACAAAGAGTTGGACACAACTGAGCTACTGAACAACAAAGATCTTGATCTTGCTTTATCTAAATTCTCTCCTAAGGAATTGTTCTGCTTTCCTGACCTGCTTTGCCACTGGATCTGTTCCCACTCTACCCACAGCCCACAGAAAGATCCCTTTTCCACACATGAACACTTACTCAGACCTGATTCTTTACAGACTCTCCCTCTTGGACTGAGATGCAAAATACTCGACACCTTCGTATGAGAAAGATGCTGGGCTCAGGGTGAAGGTCATGGCAGCCAGGACGTGAGTGGGAGGGAGGCAGTCAGACCCTGAAATATAGGTTTAGAAGCTGTGATCTCATCCTCCTTCAGAACTGCAATTATCATTTCACTTGAAGTGGCAATGACAGGACCAGCTTGAGGAGCTAATGATCTTTCTGAAAAACTTTTTTGAGTTGCTAATTACTCTCCAGTGAGTATCTCCAAAGAGACCACTGATGTGTTTGAGAGAAGCTCGTAATTTTTCATGATGAAGGTTATTTTGAAATGATTAGGATTTCTACACAACTCTGAAATCTGTTGCCTTTGTAAACAGTTTGTTTGATCTTAGGGATTTCTCCACAACCACACCCAACCCACTTACAAAGCCAATTGTGAGTCTACCAGGCTTTGTTCTGGGAAAAAAAAAAAAAAAAAAACACCGAATTAAACTTGAGCATGACATAAGAATTTTGTGTGTGTGTGTGTGTGTTCATTTATTCATTTACTTGGCTGTGCTGGGTCTTAGTTGTGGCATGGGCACTATTAGTTGGAGCATGTGGCATCTAGCTCCATGATCAGGGATCAAACTTGCACACCCTCTGCAATAGGGGCTTGGAGTCTTAGCCACCAGACCACCAGGGAAGTCCCTGCAGAGGACCTTCTTTCTTGTACTCAAAACAGCTCTACCTCTTATCTTTCCTGCATCTCTGATCCTACACTGGACTATACAGTTTTAGATCCTGGGTGAAGACTTAGGTTGTTGTTAGAGCTAGAGGAACAGAAATGATAGTGAAGGAATATCTTTGGGTCTTGGAGGTGGCTTTTCAATGTTGACTGGAGCACTCATCTGTCTTTGCAGCACTCTCATGGCATTTGCTCTTGGTATATGGAAGGCTTCTAGTCACTGACATATCCACCGTGGCTCCCTTTGGGCCTGGAGCCAAATCTTTGAGCTCTCCTTTCTCCACCATTTATGGTTTGCACCTCAACTCCCTTTTCTCCCCTGGAATTAGGCCAATGGTTGCCGTCAGTTCAGTCACTCAGTCAACTCTTTGCAACCCATGGACTTCTGCACACCAGGCTTCCCTGTGCATCAGCAACTCATGAACCTCAGTAAAACTCATGTCCATCAAGTCTTTGATGACATCCAACCATGCCATCCTCTGTCGTTCCCTTCTCCTCCTGCCTTCAATCTTTCTGAGCATCTGGGTCTTTTCCGATGAGTCAGTTCTTAGTGTCAGGTGGCCAAAGTACTGGAACTTCAGCTTCAACATCAGTCCTTCCAGTGAACATTCAGGACTGATTACCTTTAGAATTGACTGGATTGATCTCCTTCCAGTCCCAGGGACTCTCAATGGTCTTCTCCCACACCATGGTTCAAAAGCATTAAATCTTTGGCACTGAGCTTTCTTGATGGTCCAACTCTCACATCCATACATGACTACTAGAAAAACCATAGCTTTGACTAGATGGAGCTTGTTGTCAAAGTAATGTCTCTGCTTTTTAATATGCTGTCCTAGTATGTTATAGTTTACTTCCAAGGAGCAAGTGTTTTTTAATGTCATGGGTGAGTCACCATGTAAAGTGATTTTGGAGCCTAAGGAAAAAAAGTCTGTCACTGTTTCCATTTTTCCCCTTCTATTGCCATGAAGTCATCGGTCCAGATGCCATGATCTTTGTTTTTTGAATATTGAGTTTTAAGCCAGCTTTTTCATTGTTATCTTTCACTTTCATCAAGAGGCTCTTCAGTTCCTCTTTGCTTTCTGCCAGAAGGTTAGTGTTATCTGCATATCTGAGGTTACTGATATTTCTCCTGGCAAGCTTGATTTCAGCTTGTGCTTCATCCAGCCCAGCATTTCGCTTGACATACACTGCATATAAGTTATATAAACAGGGTGACAATATACAGCCTTGACATACTCCTTTCCCAATTTGGAACCAGTCCATTGTTCCATGTCTGGTTCTAACTGTTGCCTCCTGACCTGGATACAGATTTCTTAAGAGGCAGGTAAGGTGGTCTGGTATTCCCATGTGTTGATGAATTTTCCATAGTTTGTTGTGATCCACACAGTCAAAGGCTTATGCTCCTGAGTTCTGAATTTCAGTGTCTCTACTGTGCATGAAGAAAGCTCTAGCTGAAAAGATTTGGAATTAGTCAGAGGCAGACTGTGTCATACCTTTTTGCAAAGGAATTTCCACTCATTTCTTTACTGGCTTTAAATCACTGAAATATATGCCTGACCGTTTTGGAGGAGCTTGCCATTTTGGTGGCAGAAATGGATGGTTCTGCTCACATTTTTTATTGTCTGTATAGGGCAGGAAAACTACCGTCTGGAATGGGAGATCCCAGTTCTTCATTCTGTCCTTAATGTTTTCCTGACTTCACTCTTCTAGGGTCATTGTTTCTTCCAGAGATGAAGCTTTGGGCTTTGGGCTCTAGGGATCCAAGGACATCTAGCTGCCCCTTCTGCCCTCCACGTGGCTTTAAGAACCCCTGGGAATCTACCATATTTCTCCCAAGGACAGTCTGGAGATGGGACAATGAATCAGTCATTAAAAGCCAAGTTTTCTGGTACAAGGATGCTGTGACAGCAGCTCTGAAGCTGGCTCTGGAGCTCTGCCTCTAGTTTCATACTCCACTCATCAGCAAGATGTTTTTTTTTTTTCCCCTGGAAAATTCCCATTTTATAAAATTTTAATTAATTTAATTGGAGGCTAATTAATTTACAATCATGCTATGTTTCTTGCCATGCATTCACATGAATCAGCCATGGGTTTACATGTGTTCCCCATCCTGAACCCCCTCCCACCTCCTTCCCCATCCCATCCCTCAGGGTCATCCCAGTGCACTGGCCCTGAGTGCCCTGTCTCATGCATTGAACCTGGACTGTCGATCTATTTCATATGTGGTAATATACATATTTCAGTAATATACTCTCAAATCATCCCACCCTCACCTTCTCCCATAGAGTCCTAAAGCTTGTTCTTTACATCTGTGTCTCTTTTGCTGTCTTGCATATAGGGTCATTGTTGCCATCTTTCTAAATACCATATATATGCATTAGTATACTGTATTGGTGTTTTTCTTTCTCACTTACTTCACTCTGTATAATAG